>NW_026844214.1:26621086-26799004 GCF_029955315.1 Cylas formicarius
AATATATATATATAAATATATATATATATATATATATATGTTCGAAGTGTTTTCGGAGCGCGAGCATTGAAGATGCCAAGTGAGATTTTGGCGAAACGTCTGCAGGATTCCAGTCGGATGCAAGATTTGCAGGATTCCAGTCGGATGCAGGATTCCAGTCGGAGTTCAACGAGCGAACGGATGATATCCCGGAATATAGTGTCATCACATTTTTCCATCCGTGAATCAATACGTGAGAATATATATATATATATATATATATATATATATATATATATATATATATATATATATATATATATATATATATATATATATATATATATATATATATATATATATATATATATATATATATATATATATATATATGTATATATGTATGTATGTATGTATGTATGTATATATATATATACGTATATATATATATACATATATATATATATATATATATATATATATATATATATATATATATATATATGTATGTATGTATGTATGTATATATATATATATATATATATATATATATATATATATATATATATATATATATATATATATATATATATATATATATGTATGTATGTATGTATGTATATATATATATATATATATATATATATATATATATATATATATATATATATATATATATATATATATATATATATATATATATATATATATATATATATATATATATGATGACACTATATTCCGGGATATCATCCGTTCGCTCGTTGAACTCCGACTGGAATCCTGCATCCGACTGGAATCCTGCAAATCTTGCATCCGACTGGAATCCTGCAGACGTTTCGCCAAAATCTCACTTGGCATCTTCAATGCTCGCGCTCCGAAAACACTTCGAACACTCGGAGCGCGAGCATTGAAGATGCCAAGTGAGATTTTGGCGAAACGTCTGCAGGATTCCAGTCGGATGCAAGATTTGCAGGATTCCAGTCGGATGCAGGATTCCAGTCGGAGTTCAACGAGCGAACGGATGATATCCCGGAATATAGTGTCATCACATTTTTCCATCCGTGAATCAATACGTGAGAATATATATATATATATATATATATATATATATATATATATATATATATATATATATATATATATACATATATATATATATATATATATATATATATATATATATATATATATATATATATATATATATATAGATATATATAGTAGCAGTAGGTAGGTTTCGAACCTACGTTGCCATGGAGAATCTGATTTCTAGTCAGACGTCTTAACCGACAGACCAAGGCTAAATCTGTTTGAAAGTCGAACTATTTCTGGTGATGTGCCATGCGTTGAAATATATATATATATATATATATATATATATATATATATATATATATATATATATATATATATATATATATATATATATATATATATATACTCTTATACAAAGGTAGAGGTTACCTACCGAAAAAATATAAAATACTTGCTAAACCCAGAAAAAAATCAAAATTTATGCCCATATTTGATTGGTTAATATTATACAAGACCTTGCGACAAAAATGGCTCATGCCAAGCTTTTTTGCCAAATTGTATAACCAAACTAATATCTAGGTCACTCGCTTGCTCCCAGAACTCAAGACAAGTATTTCAGTTTTACAAGTACATTCGATTTCCTCCAGCTCTGCCTACAGGTACATACTGAGTTGAAGGAAGTAAGGCACCTTCGGCATTTCAAAAATTACATTACATTACAATTACATTACAATTAACATAATTGAAATTGATTAATACTTATGTAGTTTCAGTCGTACAGTGTACTGTACTACACATTTCTACAAATATTTTTATTACTAATAACTTCTTTACCTTGTCGCAAGTCTATTGCCTATATTCTTTTGGGCTCCTTTCTTACACATGTTTGCAACTCCTGTTTTGTATTTGATCCTTCAAGTGTTCATGATTATGTTGTCCCTTCCTTAAGATGAACACGCCGTTCTATTCAACTTTTCCTGATGCTTGTTATTTTGTTTCTGTGCTTTTGAGATATCTTTTTGCAATAACTCGAACATACATTTAATCCTATAAATTAAATAATGTTATAAAATACGACGTTTCTGCACTAAACATGCAAAATTCCTTTTTTGTGAGCTACTGTAAAATATTAGATCAATTTTACCTCGTTCCGTTACACCTTCTGCATGAATAATATATAAAGTCGTCGTGTAAAACTATTTGTTAAGGAGTTATGTTTCTGTTCTGTATTACCCTATGAATTTACTACCCACAATTAACTGAATTCCTGTTTAAGAAAAGTAATAAAATTTTAACTTAGTAAGATAAATCATTTCAAATAAGTTTCAAACTTGATATCCCTATAAAAATCGCTGGTTTTAACCTAAACATTCTGTCACTCGATGTCACGACTCAGCTGTTGGCGGATCGGCTGTTACAAACCACCCCCCGCCGGGACCCGAACGCCGTTCGGAATTTTCGATCATTTGAACATGCGATCTTTTCCTACCATCTCCAGACCGACAACTGTGTCGACCGAACTGGCCCGAACGAAACCGAGCAGGATAACGGGCCGCTAAGCTCCCGACAGTGCAATAACAACAGCGATATATATTGAGATACGTTCGTACTCATTTATTGTTTTTCGCAATAAATCCATTAAAAACGTGACATTCTCAAAACTTTTACTGGTCCTTCGATACCGCACAACATTTGGTTCCTCCGAACCGGATTTTTAACCACCAACAGGTGTGGATTACTGCGCTCCTGCAAAAGCGATTGCCGCTACACCGAGTCGCCTTTCTCCCTATACCCTCTACCGACGTCACGGCGCCCCTCACGTTTCAGCGACGCACCGCCGACCTGGCAATTACGACGTTTTACGTTAGGCGATTTGAACATCATCTTCAACGGCTTGAACCAGAAACCACTGTACCAGCTTCTTAGCAATTTAACGCCTTTATTTGGCAACTGCTTTGCATTTTATTTTCAACATTTTGTTTTCTTTGTATTTATTTAGCGCAATTACGCTTGTTAGTGATATTTAAATCGTTTTAACACCACATTGCATTTAAAAAAATGGGCGATGCAAACAAAAACAAACGAAAAGCAATTAAAAGCTCTCTAAACCATTTTAACTCCATGAAAGGCACTGAAACAAATTTAGATGAGTTACAAACACGTTTGAACAGGGCTGAAAAATTTTTAGATGATTTTAATGACGTATAACTGCAGATTGAATCTGCCGATGAAAATTGTGACACCAATTATGACAATTTACACGCTCCTGAACGAGAAAGTTTCGAAAACACTTACTTTAAAATTATTTCAGAGGTTAAGAACTTCATTTCCATTAACAATGAAAATGTTATTTTTCAATCACAGTCTCCTAATAGTCAAAATTCGCCACAAATTGTAAATGAGCACTAGACTTCCAACGTTAGATTTGCCAACATTCGACGGAGCTGCAGAAAATTGGTTATTCTTTGGAGATACTTTTTTATCAGTGATTCACAAAAGCAGTGTCCTTGCGGATGTGCAAAAATTTAAATATTTGCGGCTTTCACTGAAAGGTATCGCCGCTGATACAACAAAATTTTTGCAAGTTTCGGATGCCAATTATTACGTCGCATGGAAAATGCTTGAAGAACGTTTTGAAAATAAATATTTATTCGTCACCAATTACATTAATAAAGCAATTTTTAACTTTCCTATTATCACAAATGAATCTCATCAGGGCTTGAGACAACTTTTAGATGGAATGCAAAAAAACCTATGCGCTTTAAATGTTCTTAACCGCCGTACCAATCGATGGGATGGTTTATTAATTTATTTGATTTCCTCCAAGTTTGACAATGCTACACGTCACGCTTGTGAATTTCAAAACAGTACAAATGAATTACCAACTTTAAAGTGTTTGACTAGCTTTTTAAAGGAACGATGCAGGATTCTAGAATCATTAGAATCAAACGATTTAAAACAACAACAATTTTACAAACAACCATTTACCAAATCTTCAAAATCTTTGGTATCTGTATCAACAAGAAAATGTGCTTTATGTGAAAAAGACCACACAGTTTATTACTGTTCTGAATTTACAAAACCTATTCCAAATGAGAGGTTAAACGCAGCGAAACGTTTAAGCCTTTGCATAAACTGTTTAAGTACAACACACTCTACAAAGGATTGTAAGTCTACAGGTTGTAGAAAGTGTGGTAAAATCCACACGCTTTTGCATTTCCCAAACAAGGATTCCACACCAAACACTGTTGCCACAACTACAGCCAACGATAGCGACAGTGTTACTTCTACCATTTGCAGCACTTCTGTTACACTGATCGTCAACACATCAATCATTACGCAGGTTTTACTTTCCACTGCAGTCGTGACAATTTTTGACCCAAAACTAAAGTTGACATTTCGATTTTTGGAATCCACCATTTAGATGATTAGCAAGAACGTTCGATAAAGGTAAATATTTATTTAATGAGACCATTTAAATAGGGCTTTCTTGCTGACTGTAGGGTCCTCGTCGACGAGTGGCGCTCAGGCTTCCGCAACGATGTCGAGGTTACTGGGATTGTGGAGGTGTTGGTTTCCAGTTTCTTGCGCGGTGGGTTCCGGTACCAAGGGGGTGTCACCTTGTACACCCTGGCTTGGTGCAGGCCGGAGATCATCAGGGCGGTTCCGAACAACTATCGCTTGTGTCTAGTCCTGACAGCGCGTGATCACACTGATCGGGGTGCTAACCCTCTCAGCGGATTACCGCTCGCGTTAACCTTATTATTATTATTATTATTATTATTATGTTTTCCACAGGACTTTCCTGCATTTTAACTTTTTTCCGGTGCTCTTGCACAAGGACAAACAAGCTGGTTGGACTTTGAGTCAGTCTACAGAAAGGTGGTTCGCTTTTTTCAAATGTTCATTACTTTGCGTACTATTTCCGTAGTTTCTATCAGAACGATGTTGATTGTACTTTCTAGTCTCATTCAGTTTACATTTTATTTTTTAGTTTATCAAAAGTTGAAATTGTAAGGAAACAATGGATAACATTCCTTGTCAAAAATGGAGCTGCCAAGGATGCTGATAGCTTTAGAAGAGTAGCAATATATGGGGGTCACATCGCTTCTTTGTATGATGTATATCTAATCCGACTGATAAAATTTATCAAATAATTAAACATTTCTCAAAAATATTATTTTGTCGGTAATATGTTACCAACTTTTTTTCGGTCTAAAATATTGATATTTCTTCTGCATAATTTGTTACTGAAAATTTTCCATCTAGAATACAAGAGAAATTTTTGTTGATAGGGAGGCGTTTTTGAGCTTTATTTCCAACAAATCAAAATAATAATTTCTTTCCTAGTTAAAACTAAAGCAGAATCCAGCAGATCTTTAATTTTTAGTGGTAGTCAAAACAACATTACAAGTTATAGAGAAGCCTGGCACAGAATAATCAGCTGTTATCAGTTTTTCAAAAGAACTTAAGGCATAGTAACATATTGTCAACAAGTAAAGTGGTTCTGATATAAATTTTGTTTCGAATTTACAGTTAATGAAATTTTTGCCTTAGTTATTTTACTAATAATTAACAGTAGTTTAATGTATTATAAATGAACATTTGAACATGAACCTTGCTTTCATCTTTTTTTTGTGTAATTTTTAATGTTCTCAAATCAAGTAATATAAAAGTTCCTTGAAAAGAATAACACTGAAGCATCTTACGACGGACGCCATTGTGCAAATGAAAAATAGATATTATGCTATTAAAAAATGATGCAGCATATATTTTTATTTCATTTCTTATTGCCTTTATAAGCAACATTGTATTTTATTCAATAAAGGCCTATAAAATAATTCATGTATTTATTCATTTACATTTTAACAATGTGTTCATTCCCTAAAGTACCACTGTATCTTCTGTGAACTTCAAACGAGTTAAAAAAACACTATATAAAACTCTATTGCAATTTTCCAGAAACTTCCACAGTCTAGTGTAATACTTTTTACAAAACTTCTGGATTCCTCCTGCGTCGGTTTTTGCTGAGTCGAACTTGCTTCAGAGCTTGACTGAAATTTTCTGGTATGTTACTCTGTACCAGCTTATATAATGTTTGAGGGGGGCAGACCTAAATGAGGGGCATAAACACCGTCTCGGATGACTGATTCCCATATTGGTGAAAGGTAGAAACCTGAGTCGCGGTTAAGATTGTTAGGTTGTTTATAGATATTTTGCTAGAGAATATGCTGGAGAACCACAATAGGTCGAAGGGGTAATCCTGGTTTGTGCATCTTTGGGAGTCCGTAGAGACGAGGAATTTTAAAGTCATGGGGGCAACAGCTAGTTTCCTTATTAAAACCCCTTCCAAGGAAAACTGACAGTTTCGTACTTAATTCCTTTCACTTCATTGAACAATGATAAACCATTACATGAGATACACAAGATATTGTAGTTAGATTCGACGTAGACATTACCAAAGTTCCTATTGCCGAAACTCTCGACATCATTTCAGATACATCATACATTATAAATACATCTTAATTGAAAATTGTTTGTCTGGAACATATTTTTCTTATACCGGTCAAATTTTTGAACAAACGTCGGGAACAACTCCACTATTACCAGTCATCGCGAATATATTTATGGAAGCCTTTGAGAAGTAGGTAAGCTCTCGACACCTTTCATGTAAAACCAAACGTTACGCTACGTCGATGATACTTTTGTTAGTAGATTTTCTTAGACATGTAACCTCTATACACCTAAACATACGTTTTACCATTCAGTTAGAAAGTAATAATAACCTTCCATTCTTAGATATTCTTATCAATAGAAAATCAGATCTAACATTGGATCATTGTGTTTATAGAAAACTTGCGCACGCATACCCATACCTTAATGCATGGTCACATCATGATCCGGCCCAAAAATCATCGGTTGTCAACTCTCTTGTTTACAGAACGGTAAAACTATCTCAGCCCGAGTCACTGAACCCATAATTAAAACACCTTACCTATGTTCTTCTCTCTAATACTTTCCACATTAAAGATATTAAGTATTCCATCAAAAAATACACTTCACCACAACCTTCCAATAGTAATATGGCCGAAAGCAATCCTACACTTGAAACTGTGGTCCTTCCTTACATTCAAAACATCACTGGCCACATATCAAAAGTTCTAAAGAAGTATAACGTCAAAACCAGATTTACCACTTGTCCAAAAATCTCTCAACATCTTCGGTCCGTCAAAGACAAAATTAGATTTGAGATGCCAGAAGTTTACAGCATTGAAGAGACCGGACGAAAAATATCAACCAGGCTCAAAGAACACGAAAGAGCCTTACGACTAAGACAAATAAACTCATCAGCTGTTGCCGAACACAATCACGAAACTGGACATGAAATTTTATTCGATAAAACTACAATTCTTCCATGAAATCAATTATTCTACCAACAAAAAGTCTGAGAGTCTATAGAAATCTAGCTGTTGCCCCATGACTTTAAAATTCCTCGTCTCTACGGACTCCCAAAGATGCACAAACCAGGATTACCCCTTCGACCTATTGTGGTTCTCCAACATATTCTCTAGCAAAATATCTATAAACAACCTAACAATCTTAACCGCGACTCAGGTCTCTGCCTGTCACCAATATGGGAATCAGTCCTCCGAGACGGTGTTTATGCCCCTCATTTAGGTCTGCCTCCCTCAAACATTATATAAACTGGTACAGAATAACATACCAGAAAATTTCAGTCAAGCTTTGAAGCAAGTTCGACTCAGCAAAAACCGACGCAGGAGGAATCCAGAAGTTTTGTAAAAAGTATTACACTAGACTGCGGAAGTTTCTGGAAAATTGCAATAGAGTTTTATATAGTGTTTTTTTAACTCGTTTGAAGTTCACAGAAGATATAGTGGTACTTTAGGGAATGAACACATTGTTAAAATGTAAATGAATAAATACATGAATTATTTTATAGGCCTCATCAGTCATCCGAGACGGTGTTTATGCCCCTCATTTAGCTCTGCCCCCCTCAAACAATATATAAGCAGGTACAGAGTAAAATACGAGCCAATTTCAGTCAACTTCTGAAGAAGCCAACGTCAGCAAGTTCGACTCAGCAAAAACCGACGCAGGAGGAATCCAGAAGTATTGTAAAAAGTATACTATTACAATTAAAGGTAAGTCGTAGTTGTGGCATAAACCACAATCTTGTCTACAAAACCAGTCTGGAATGTGCACCTGGAAAAAAATATTTCTTAATAGGACATCTTCCTTTTAGAATGTTTCATGTGAGCTTACATTTTTAAAAAACCCCGAGCATTTCTGGAAAAGTAATTTTTAGTTATTTACATTTGAATCCAGATTGCAATAAAATATAGCTAAGTTATTGTGTGAATTGATACTAGTACCTAAAGCCCAGTAGACACAATGCAATTTATACATGTATTTTTAGCATTTAACAATTGCTGTTTAAAATTTTTAGCGGAGAATTTTTTGCGGTAGCCACCATGCAATTTTTGATAGCAAAATGTTTTTTAAATTTTGAGACAATAAACGACACTTTTTAGCGTTTGGTAATGTTAACTCTATTTACATTTAGGGCTAATTCTTTATTGACTTGTTTTATACTAGCTTTTAATTTTCTTGGTTACATTTTCTAATATTTACACTTTTTTAACGAAATTGTCCATTGGTACTTTTTATAATTATATATTTGGGAAGCGAAACTTTCTGCAATTACTAGACTTGGGATGAAAGAATGAGCGTTCTGTCTATACGAGGTGCTTGTTGAAGATTTTTTCCATTTAGATGTCTGCAGTGCGATATCTAGTACCTCACAGTTATATTTAATATTTACACTTTGGGAATTCGACTTTATTTACATTTTCAATGGACGTTAAACCAATAAGTTTATAAAAATAAACTGTTTGCGCCCATTTACGGGCACAAATTCGGGAAAAATTAGCTGCTATCGTGTCTACAGCGCTCCAAGAACCAAAACTCTAAAATACTTACAAAATTATACAAAGGACGCCGATCGTGGGCTGTAATTCAGCATAATAACTCTGCACTTGTCGCTAATTTTTTTAACAACACTTTCTACATCTTAATTAATAAAAATAAATAAAAATGCGCATATTGAACGGACCTTCTCAAAATTTTGTTACATATTTGCTTCATGAGTTCCTGTACTATTAGAAAAGGCAGGGCCTCCATATGTCTAATAGTTATATGAGTGTACCCAATAGAAAAAAAATAGAGGGGAGTTAAGTCGTTGCTCCGTGGAGGTCGGACGTCTACCATTCTCCACAATCCATTCTCAATAGTTGTACCAATTAAATAGGTGCTAATTTCTAGACTTGATAGGGAGTGCGATCCTGCTGCCAAATTAAAACACAGTCATAGCCACCTTACACTAACTGCAACAGCATATTATTTGTGTTAGCCAAATGTTTATATGGAAATATTTCAAAAAGTAAAAATATTAGGCATATACAACTTTATATAAAATTGCCTTAATTTTTGATGCCAAATATGACAACATTATTTTCATTACAAAAAAGTTTTTTGGCAATGTTTTTAATTTCATGTATTATTAGAGTCCTTTGTCTACAACAAAACTTACTCAAGTGAAACAACAAATCCTTCCGAATGAAGAAATTGGCAGATTTTTACGTCTTGCAAACGTCATTTTTCATAAAGTTTCCCTTTAAATTTGAAAACTAAAACAGTCAAAGGTTTTCTTTGTTCCATAATCTGTTAAGCTGCGTGACTTATTTGGTTTAAATTCCAATTTAGTCCAAGGAATAATAATACAATATAACAATTTCCAAAGCCATTTTTTAAATTTTTTCAATCCAAACTACACGTGATGTCCTATTATACGACTGATCATATTGGGAGTACCATATGGCTCACACTACGCCGAGGCAGGATAATCTGTTTATTTCGAATTTAATGTTGCTGTTGTCAATTTATGCCGGTACCTGTCGCTCCTATGTTCCACACAACAATAACGTCAAAAGCTTTCCACACCGGCAAGCTCTATGTGCAGTCGACAGCCAAAGCTTCGGTTCATTTTGCGATTTAAAACTGTATAGATTTTCAGCTGCTCTTGGAATGTAATTAAATTTTGTTTATAATGTAGCGCATACTTCGCCCAGATTTTTTCATTCCGAGTTGATCGATCAGTACACATTTGATGTAGTCTGCAGTCCTAAAATTATTTATAAGTTTTATAATAATAATAAAAATAATGATAGTTATCCTCATTTGAAATTCAAATTAAAAAAGCGCATAATATAGAAATACATATTACAAATCAAATTAAGCAAAAAAGAAATAATAACTAGTTTCAATTGAATTAACCCGGTATGACAAATGAAGATTAAGATACTATTACCTTGGCCAAACCAATTAAATCGACTTTCAGGAAAAGTTTTTAAGTTTTTATGTTCTCTGATGTCGTTTCTCCGTAACGAACTTTCGGGAAGTTTTTGAAATCGGATAACAATCGAACGGTTCCAACCGCAAATTTTCCTGCGTGGTTATACTAGACGATGCGCAGCGGCCCGCGAAATATTGAGCAGAACAGACGTCGGAGGCCATTTTGTCGGCTATTAGTGGTTTTTGCTCGCAAAGTCGATGAAACAAAGTAAGTGTCCGAAATCTCGGGCTATCGAGTTGGAATTCGGCAGGAATTTAGAGTTGCATCCCCAGATGAAGCCTATCGAAACTGGACATTATCGAAGTATTTTTTTTTTATTTTCAAAATTTTCTATAGAGTCCGAAAAAAAATACTTTCTTGAATAGGGCGACACGCGATATATGGGGCAATCCAAAAATACAGTTGACTGAAAAGTTACACAGTGTCACGTTTATGAAAATTGTTCATTTTCGAAGTATATTATTGGCCATAACTGACAAGCAGTGGCAAACGGCGCTGCCAGGTTTAATGTCCTCGAGAGGTTGCATTTACTATTTTCGTCTATCATAAAAGGTGCACGACACACAGGTTAAAAAGCGATTGGTTGGAATTAAATTCAACTTAACAGTAGTGTATTGCACCAAAGTAACTGCATCTCTTTATCATTCGCGTTAATCTATTAGTTAATTGTTTACTTCTGACGGTCTATTCTCTCCGCTTTTCTCAGGCATTTTGTTTTGTGTCCGTTATTGATTTTTGTTGTTGAATCCCACTGATTGTTCAATTTTATCATAACCATATATTATTTGTTCTTCATTATCTTTTTACAGTTGTTCTTCATTTTCCGGATATGTTTTCTCAGTTGCAATTCCAGGATCATCTGAAATTTCCTTCAACAGGCTGAAGTCGAAATCTTTTGAACACATCAATTTCACAGACCCAAAAGTCAACAGAAACGGCAATCTTTTAAATTTCTTTGTTAGCTGCCGCATCTCGATTTTAAGAATTTATAGTTTCCAGAAAAAGCAATGTACTAATTTTTGACTTTCTCTAACTTTTCGATTTCAGGGTTTTGTTTCCTAATCTTTTTGTTCACCCTTTGCCACAATTTAAATTTCCCTGTAGTACTGAATTCCGAATAAAATAAATTTATGTAAATAAAATACAAAATAAAATTATCTTTACACTACTCGACGTTTCGACAATTTATTGCCTTTTCCAGGCCTCCAATACTCCAATGCTCCAATACTTAAATGACCCAAGGTACATGTACACTTTCATTGCTAAAAAAACGCAAAAAACTATAAACCAATTAAAGCAGAGGTTCGATAAACAAAAAAAATTGAATAAGAATTCATTGCCAAATTTCGAGCGTTTTAATAAAAGCAGAGGTAAAAACCAATTTACTCCAGAACATAGTCGAATAAAACTTACCTCGGCGACTGTACCGTCGGACTGGAAATTCGGCCCTTTGTTTGCTGGTGTCGCTAGAAAAAGAAGAAAAGTGCCGCTTTAAAAAGTCGTTATGCATTTGCGAGAATAACTGGGAATCAGATTAGTCGTTTTTTTTTTAAGACGGCAGTTCGGAATGCCTATCGAGATAAAGATTATTCTTGCGTTAAAAATGTTGTAGAATATAGGCAGAAGGTAGAAGATATTTTGTACAAAGAAGCAAAGAGAAACGCAAATATGTAGTTAAATTAATTTAACGTTTCAAAATCAAGGAACAAACTGTATTTGACAGTAAAATTCAACTCTAGGTAAATTTCGAAGGTGGGCTGATAAGACAATAAGAAAAACAAAAATAAAATAAAACAAAATGTTTTGTTTTATTTTACTTTTTTTGCTTTATTTTTCAATATAGTCTACATGAAACCTAAAGCTCAGTGTCCCCTTGCGATTAAATAGCGATAGAGAGTTTTTCAGGGTCCATTTGCGGTTGCGAGTTGGAGACTAGACAACTTCGTCTGTCTAGTGTCAAAATGGATTCGCGCCAGGGGCTAGCTTTTCTTACTGCAATACAAATTTTATATGAAGGCCCCAATCTCTATGTCAATCCCGCGACTTAGCAATACTAAATAACAAAAAAAAAACAGTTTAACACTTAATTAATTATCTTTGTTTTTACAATTATAGGTCCAAAGGTCCCTCTGCCCACTTCTTTACAATAAACATTTAATAATTTTTAATAAGCAAATTATTATCATTACTAAGATTGTTCTTCCTCAAGAGGCACGAACAAAACTGGGCCAGGTTGAATCGATTTTAGTTAATCAATAACACGTTAAGTTAAATGCTTTGGTATGTGGCCAAATTTTTTAATTCTTAATAATTTTTCGTTGCGGCATGTTAGTGAATTGTTTTAAATAACCTACCAACCCACTAACTTTTAAGAATTGTATTTGGCCCATTTAAGTGATCTTTATATTTAATTCATTTTTAATAAATATTTGAGGAAGAAGAAGCTAACAATCGTTATTCATAACGGTCATTGGTGAATAATCATTTTTATTTGTTCGATTTTTAGTGTTTATCTTAATAAACTGAAACATGCAAATCAAAATTATTGCCTATCAAATCACGTGGTTGTTGAATCTAACTTGCTGATGTTTCGCCAAAAAGTCGTGATTAAGATTGGTGGTTTAGAGATTTTTATAGAATGTCGGATGTTTCTTTGGTAGAAGAACGGATGTTGAGAACAAAGATGTTGAGAGATTTTTAAGAACTTTTGATATATGGTTAGTAATGTTGAATGTAAAGAACAAGGACCACAGTGGCATGGGATTGCATTTTGACTCATTTTCTTTGGGAGGTTGTAGTGAGGTGTATTTTGTAACGGAATGCTTAAATATGTCTAATGTGGAAATTATTTTTTAAGAAGAGCAGAGGTAAGGTATTTTGATTCTGGTTTCAGTAATTCGGCTTGAGATAGTTTTGGTTAGTTTTGGTTATCTTTGTAAACAAGACAGTTGATCACCAATAATTCTTAGGATGATGATGTGACTGCATTAAAGTAAGTGCGTGAATGGCCAATGTTAGGTCTGATTTTCTAAGAATATCTGAGAACGGAAGATTATTATTAGTTTCTAATTCAATGGTAAACGGCATTTGACTCACGAGTTTATTTGACACGAGCGGAGCGAGTGTTTAATAAACGAGTGAGTTAAAAAGTTTACCGAACGTGTTGCATACTATACTTTTTCTACCACCCTTAGTTTTGCGTACATTTTCGCAAAATACGAATACATTCACTGGCATGACTGTCAGAATTGACAAACGTCAAAATTCAAAGCGTGGGAAATATCTCCGAAAACATCCGATTGCTGCCAAATCCATGAGGTAAAATCCCGGAAATGTCCGAAGTGGCTCGGATTCGTAGGAAACGAAACTAACGTGGTAAAGTGACGCTTCCCGCACGCTAGATCGGTGGATAATTAGATATTTTACAGACGGGAGTAGAAAAAAACATTTTAACTTGCAATTTTTGTATTCAATGTCACCCGCGATTTTGCGTAACCATATATTTTTATATTTCATTTATTATTTGTTTCGCCAAAACTTCGTACCATCATATCACATCAGAAAAAAAACGCGTTGCGCAAAAAGGTAAACGGACGCTCAGCGAAAATTATAGCAGCCGCCTATCAGGACGTATTCCCCAGTCATTGTTGGAAATCACCAATTACATTTCAACACCAGTGAATATCTGACAAACGCACCAACTTAAATGACCATCCATCAGTCATCTGCGGAAACATACTCGTAGCTCAGATATTCATTCGGTTAACACTAGCCACAGGAAACTGTTAGCTGTTTCCAACCATAGGTCAGTCAAATTTTAAAGCCGCTTTAACCATAACGCTATCAAAGCTTACAATAAACTGTTTTTCTACACCCTTCTGTAATATTCCTAATGATACACCGATCTAGCGTGCGAGCAACTTCGGATATTTCCGGGATATTACCGCAAGGATTTGAAAGCAATCGGATGTTTTCGGAGATTTTACCGCACAGCTTGAATTTTGACGTTTGTCAATTCTGACGGTCAATGTTAGTGAATGTAATCGTGTTGTTTTGCGAAAATGTACCCAAAAACTAAATGTCGTAGAAAATAGTATATTATGCAACAAGTGCGGTAAATGGCATTTGACTTATGAGTTTAGTTGTTTAATAAACGAATGACTTAACAAACGTCAAAATTCAAAGGGTGGGAAATATCTCCGAGAACATCCGATTGGCCAAACCGGTGCCGTAAAATCCCGGAAATGTGCGAAGTGGCTCGGATCCCTGGGAAACGAATCTGACGTGGTAAAGTAACGCTTCCCGAATGCTAAATCGGAGTGTAATTAGGTATTTTACAGACGGGAGTAGAAAAAGTATGGTATGCAACATGTTTGGTAAACTTTTTAATTCATTTGTTTATTAAACACTCGCTCCGCTCGTGCCACATAAACTCGTGACTTAAATTCCGTTTAACGCACTTGTTGCATAATGTACACTATTATAATGTTTCGTTAGTTTTGCTTTAAATGTCATTATAACAGAGAAATAAATAGTTAATTCTAAACACATTACTTATCTAGGACTAAAATATTTTAAATTTAATTTTTATTTAAATTAAATTAATTAAATTAAATATTTAAAATTCAGGTATTGGATTTTAAGAAAAATGCTCGCACACATAATGAAAAGGTAAGTAGCTAGTAACAGTGAAGTTTTTAAGTTGTAACAAAACAATTACATTTCTGTCATTAAAGAAAGTGAATGTGGTGAAACTAAATGAAACCCAGAGAATGGAAATTTAAATTTTATTGGATATGAAAACAAATGAGAATGAACCATTACAAGATCCAAGTAAAAGATCCTCTATAGCCAAGTGTTCAAAAACTAATGAGAACACAAAATTAAACATTTAATTAGAAGTTGAGGATAATACCCATAATTTTTTTCACCGTCAGATACTATTTAGTACTGAAGCCACGTTTTGGTTAAATGTCTGGATGAGATAAAAACATACGCAATATCCATAAAAATAAATTATTGGACCTTATGCATTCGAGCAAAATCTTTTCTGAAGCCCGACATTTCCAATTCCTTCCAAATGACTCAGTTCCTACTTTCGCAGTTTCTTTCCCAATCGAAATCAGAGAACTAGATACGTAATAAGGCAAATTAATAAGAATGTCCTGAGTAATGTTTTGAAGAGGATATTAAACCGATTAATATATTGTCAATAAGTTAATGGTGGGCATTTTAGCCAACTTTTTCATTGTCAAAAATCTCTCGCCTTTCTTGTATAGCTTGTTACTGTGAAACTTTCAATTCGTATACATGATTCACTTTTGTTATTGTTTCGGCAATGCCAATGGCTTCCTGGAAATCTCTCTGCACACTTTTAGACGTTTGTCCTTCATCGTTCACCTATACTATTGTCTGGAGAGAAATTGCATCTACCACCGATCGTACGTGTCGGAATCGGCCTACGTAAAAATTAACAATAAAATTACATACACTTACATCATTTAGTGTATTGTATTTTTCATCCTTCAAAATCATAAGACCGGACATAAAATCTAGCAAACTAAAATTTTTGCATGTAATCAATTCTTCTACCAAAGACAAATCCGAGAATCCCTAGAAATCTCTAACCAAGCAAACAATCCTAATAGCAACTCATATCTTTAACTTTCACCAGTTCCGCCCCTCTCAAAGAGTATATAACCAGGCACAGAGTAGAATTCAAATCAGATTAAGTTTCTCGCTGAAGAATCAACAGAATGATCGGCGAAACGTCAGCAAGTTCGATTCATAAGCAACTGACGAAGGAAAAATTTAGAAAATTTCTATATCGCCTACAATACTTATTAAATAAGATAAATGATGTCGGACAGCTACAGATTAACATTTTTGAAACCAAAACCAAAGAGTTAAGGTCTACTGTTATTAACAAACTGCGACGAACAAGTAAAAACACGAATTGGTAGGGCCAAAATGACATTATGGCAGTATATTCCGGTCCTGGAAATTATTTGGAAGCAGAACAGAGATAGCGTGTTTGAGTTCTTAGCTAAGAGATCCAGGTTGAGACAATGATACTTCTTTGAAAGCTAAGAAATCAATTAGTGATCATTGTTGAAGCAGGTGATAATGTACAACAACGTATTTAGGTATTGATCAGTATCGGTTTTCTGTACACACAATGACTTTCGATTAATGAGACTTTTACAAAATATTCTTACAAAAGTTCCCGAATAGGTCTTCGGACTTTCGGATGTCGGAGATTAGTGCTCGTGGAATATGAACTTTAATAAAGAGTGATACGTTGTCAGAACTGACGAGGACGCCGTTTAGGTCTAATTCGATATTTTAATGAAGAATTAAGCAGAAAACCGAAACGAGACATTTTGCTGAAGAATAAGTAGGAGCACCGATGATACTGACAGGGCCGTTCCTAGCGAAGCGAGTGATGCGAGTTGTTTGTAGTGGCGTCTGCCTACTTCAGTCAGTTCAGGTTTTCATCTCGCATTAAATGAAGGTGTTCCCACTTTTCGAGAATGTGTAGATAAAAAAAGATGAAAGAAGCAGCGAGCGCATTCGATACGCTGCAGAAATTTTTGAGCCAGAACCAGAAAATATATAACTGGATCTTCATCTTGTACTGATATTGTCGACTTTAAAAGTCTAATGTGCGATTAAGTATTTTTATTAATATACCAAATACTTGTAATTTTCTTGTTTCAGTGTAAATAATTTAACAAATATATATTTGAAGGTATAAGGGGGTCAAATCTTGATCTGATGCGGGCAACCTATAGAGAGGGGGAAACCACTTAGGAAATACTTACTATGGGGAACTACGAGGAAATGCGAAAAAATATCTTAAATATGGGAAAATATATGAGAACATAAATAAAGCGGAAGCCTTTAAGGATAATATTGAATTTCATACCAAATCTTACTCTACTAAGCCCAATAATGGTTATACCTTTTCCCTATTAAATTAAATTAAGATCTACAAAAGAATATTAAACCTACGCTCCGAACTATATGTCTTTATCATTTAGTGAAACAATAAAACGGACAAACAAGTTGTCCACGACTATTAAAAAATAAAAGATAAGTTTCTGTACACATGCCACATGTATGCAATATTGGCATCACTATTATTATTATTTTAAGTGAAATTTCCTTATCCTTAGATATGTTTAAATTTTAGGATTCTCGCATATACGTCTGCAGGATTCCAGTCGGAGTTCAACGAGCGAACGGATGATATCCCGGAATATAGTGTCATCATATACATACATACATGATGATTAATTTATAACAGACGTTAATATTGTGTCTAAAAATTGTATTTTTATTGCATTTTCATTGTTAATGTTGTTAATATGATGTTAATGTTATTAATATTACAAATATTTAAAAATTTAGGGAAGGTAGGGTACGACAGCTTTAATATTTTTTGGCATTTAATTGGAACAAAATAAACCTTCAAACGTTGGGATAATTTTGGGGGATAAATAATAATAATAAGTTAACTTATTCATCAATATCAGCCACAATATCACGACTAAAATATAACGCTATTCACACATATTCCCGTAAATACATAGAAAAAATAACGTTCAAAATTAAATAAAACAAAAGATTATTTAGTAGAAGTGGGAGTAAAATAATTACGATTATTTGATAAATTGACTAAAATAACACCAAAGAAATACATCTTGTCGGTGAGAATACTTATATAGTTATGAAAAGTAAAAAGTGTTAATGAAAGATAACAAATACCTACCTAAATTATACATGTAATTACATATGGAAAAATCAATACAAATTGGAAAAGTCAATGAAAAATCGAACGGTAACAAATTGACTGAAAACTAAAATGAAAATAAAACAGAAGACGTAGTTTAATAAGCTAGCGAAGGAATGATAAAACTATGTTGTAATAACAAGCTTATTTTGGAATGTAATTGTATTAAATTTATTAGTCATTGTCATGATCAGGTACAGTTTAGTCGTACTTTTTAAGCTAGCTATATTTTTTCATTAGCAGTGAATGAATTCTCGATCTCTCTTGACTTAGCAGCCATTTGTTTAGTCGAGGTTTAAACAAAGTTAAAGAATTTATATTTTTGATTTCAATCGATAGCTCACTGTGGATATTTGGGCGTAAGTACGAAAAGAATCTTTGTCCTAGTGAGGTGTTGGTTTGAGGTGTTACTACTTTGTGCCTGGTGTTATGATTATACTTTATGGTTTGTAACGTGTCTTTTTTCTTATATTGTCGCATTGCTATACTTTGCACAAAAAGTTGACGAATATCTAAAATTTCACTCTCTCGGAATAACTTATTACTTGGATATAGTTTATTCTTGCCATAAATGATTTTAAATATCCACTTTTGAGTGATTTCTAGCGTTCAAAGATGAGCATCCAGCACTCGCAAACTAACCAAAACTATTATTCCATAAGTTAAATGTGGTTGAACAAGTGCAAAATATAAGGTTCTCAAGTACGACATTCCAAAATATGTTTTCAATTCTTTAAATTTTCTGATTAAAGATCTTAAGCGTTTACTTGTATATTTTACGTATTCACCCCACTTTAAATGCGGATCAAGTATAATCCCTAAATATTTGATTCTTGTTTTATATTTTGTGGACACAGAATGATTCTCATTTATTTTGATATTCAGTTCTTGAAAGTCTGGGAGAGAGTCGGAATAACTTCCAAAAGGCATAAAATTAGTCTTTTCGTAATTGACGGTTAGATAAATAGATAGATAGATATTTATTTCGCTTTTCGATACTACATATAATATATATATATATATATATATATATATATATATATATATATATATATATATATATATTAAGCACGTCACATCACATTAAAATACAGTGTTTAAACAATACATTTAAAAAAAATCATCTACAGAGTAGAGACCCCTATGAATTAAAAAGGTCTTAATTCTTTTCTTAAACACAGATAAACTATCAGTTTCTTCGAAGCATTTATAGAAATTTAAAACTCTATTATATACTTTCAAGCCAAAATACCTTGGGTTTTGTTGCCCGATATGCAGTCTAAAGAATGGAACGTTCAAGTAATCTCTTTGCCGTGTGTCATGTTCGCGCAAGTCACATCTCCTATTCCATCTTATCATTCTACTTTTGACGTAAATCAAAACGGAATAAATGTATAATGACGGAAGTGTCATGATCTGAAGTTGACCAAGTAAATCCCTACATGAATGTTTACTATTTACACGCATCATGTAACGAATAGCACGTTTTTGTGCTAAGAAGACCCGGTGTGCACCAGTGGCTAGACGCCAATAGATTATACCGTAACCTATCACTGATTGGAACAGCCCATAGTACACCAACTTTAAAACGTCAATGGATACCGTATCTCGAATGTTTTGGATTAAGTATGAGCAGGAGCTTAATTTGGGCAATATGTTGTCGATGTGATGATTCCATGTAAGTTTGTTGTCAATGTGCAGACCGAGAAACTTAGTAGCCTCCACGTTTTCTATAGAACGTCCCTCTAATTGGAAAAGAATACTGGAATCAACGCGAGTATTTTTTGTGACTATTTCCATAGCTATTGACTTAGATTTATTT
Organism: Cylas formicarius; assembly: GCF_029955315.1. Lineage (NCBI taxonomy): Eukaryota > Metazoa > Arthropoda > Insecta > Coleoptera > Brentidae > Cylas > Cylas formicarius. Next base: position 26,641,154 of record NW_026844214.1, read on the forward strand.
AATTGTAGTCCGTTATCGGGACACCATTCATTCACCCTCGTGACCCTTGGTTCTGCGGCCACTTTTAAATTAGCTCTGCTTTTATCTGTAACTAAAAAGCTTGTGTCATCTGCATACAGTACAAATAATGCATCTATATTATCCTGAGGAAGATCGTTAATAAAACAATTAAAGAGGAGCGGTGATAGGCAGGATCCTTGCGGGGTACCTCTGCCTACATATTGAGGGCTAGATTTTGAACCGCCGATCACAACCTGCTGTACTCTCTCGGAGAGGTAAGATTTAACCCATGAGTTTGCTGGACCTCTAACGCCCATATTTTCCAATTTTTTAAGGAGCAGGCTGTGATCGACAGTGTCGAATGTGCGGCTCAAACAAAAAATAAGCCTAATGTGGCTGTTTTGTTATTAAGGCTATTGTAGATATGCTCCAGAGCACAGTCCAGAGCTGGAGTGGTTAGCTCTGAATCCTTTAAGAGATGGTTACTCAACCATTTAAATATATGCTGTAGGCGATGTTCGGCTTTGTTTTCAAGTGCTTGCCAGGATTTATTTCTGTAGATTATGGCAGAGTCGTCCGCAAAGCATATTAATATTAACAAAGCATAAACAATAGCGGACCCAAAACTGTCCCTTGGGGAACGCCAAACTCTATATTTGCTTCTTCACTAACCACATTTGCTACTTCAACTTTTTGTGTTCTCTCAGAAAGGTAACTTTTTAAAAAAATTTGGGCATCACCCCTGACACCGGTCCTCTCCAAGACTTCAATTAATTTTTGATGATCAACCGTATCAAACGCCCTAGCCAAATCAACAAAAATGTACAGTACTTTTTCTCCATCGTCTACTGACTTGCTTATACTTGTTATAAGTTTGACTAAGGCATCCTCTGTTGAAAGTCCATCCTGAAATCCAAATTGACTGTCACACAAAATGTTGATTTTTTTTTAAATTTCATTAACGTTTTTTTAAAAATTTTATCTATAATTTTATTACTACTGTTTAAAATTGAGATGGGTCTATAATTGGAGACTAACTTTTTATTTCCGGATTTATGTATGGGTTTGATAATGGCCTTTTTAAGAATTTTTGGAAATTTTCCCGTTTTAAAACATTTATTTATAAGGTAGACTAGAGGCGGTGTTAAAAATTCTTTGAAAGTTTCGCTTTTGATTTGGTCATCGCCAGGTGTTTTTCCACTTTTCAGAGTTGTTAAAATTTGAGTGACTTCTTCGATATTTGGGGGCGTTAAAAAGAGTGTGTTCATTTGTTGGCATAGAAAATGTGATTGTTTCATCGACAGCAATTTTTGTCTCATAGTTTTTTCAACAGTGCTAAAATATTTGTTAAAACATTCTGCTATGTCTTGTTCGTTTGTAATTGTCTTATCGTTACTTTCAATTTCTGAAAATTTTTCTTTTTCTGTTTCATGTTTCAGTTTGTCAGATTTGTTAAGATTTTTGTCCATTTTAGATTTGTGATATGTAGTATACGCACTGTCAAGAACTTTATTGAGGTTGTTTCTATACACTCTGTATTGATGAGTGTAGACAGGATTTGTTGGATATTTTTTTGTTTTATTTAGTAATTCGTACTTTGTATTAATTGATTTCAGTATCGCGGGTGCAATCCAAGGATTTTTATTTACAATCTTACTATTATAATTTCTTTTTATTGTTGCTGATTTTATATTTGTTTTTATAATATCTATAAAGTTTTTTGCTATTACGCCTATGTCTGTTTCGTTATACACACACAACTTATGTTTGTCAATAAAATTTTTATCTAGTTCAGTTTGTTTAATCAAGGTTTTGTCATTTGAAGGTTCTTTGAAAGGTATATGCCTGGCAATTGGGCAGTGATTTGGTTCAAAAATATAAATGACTCTACCTGATCTGGAGTATTTTTTGGATTTTTTGGATTTCAAAAAAACATGACCAAGGCGTGTATGTGATTGTGATCTTATTACATCATTTATTGTACTTATGAAGCCTTCTTCTCCTAAAATATTTTTATATTCTTCAATGTAACGTTCATCGTCAAGCAAGTCTATGTTGATGTCGGCTATCAAAATACAATGATCATGCTTTTTCAGAACATTTTTATGTTGATTCAAAAATTATTCTAGGTGTTGATTAAGTGTTAATGGTGATCTATAGAGTCCTATTACATTAAAAACTTCACTGTTAAGCTTAACTTTTAAATTTATTATTTATATATCGCCTAGAAAGTCAATGTTGAATTCATAGTTAATAGACTCCTTGATATAAATGACAGTTCCATCGTGACTGGTGACGTCGCCTTCATTATAAATTAATTTATAGCCTGGTATTGTTAAAAGTGAAGTAACGGCTAGAAGAAAAGTTTCTGTTAACAGAATTATTTCAAAACTAGTAGTTAAGGCATAGAATTGGTCGAGTCTTGTCCTTTTCCAGGGTTTCCAGACGAAAAAAATTTCTAAAATCTTGAGATCTACAAGAAACCTGTGCGTCGTTATATAATTTTGACAAATTTGTTAAGATCTCTCTATTCTCTCCCTCAAAAGCCTGTTTTCTTGTGTCAAGGTTTCATTTTCTTGCCTGATCAGTTGCAGTTCATTCGATAACTCATCTTTCCCTGAATTTATCTCGGCTTTAACGTCTTCTCTGGATTGTAAAATCTGCTCTTTTACCTCCCCATTTGATGCAATTAATCCAAATCAAAAGGCTGTTTTGTTGTAATTTCATTCTTTCATAATAATAATTTTAATCTTATAATTTATTTGTTATGAATTTTTAGCGTATGGTCGCCTTTAATCGTTTGTTTGTTTGGTTGGGTTTAAAAATAATAATAATTATAACAGGTTTTGTGTACTTAAGTAATTATAATTATTAGGTTCTAATACTATATTCTATTCGTAACTACCGTTTATCTTAATACATCATCTGCGTACGTTTTTACTTTTAAAAGTTACTTCTTGCTGTAGTAACACAGGAGTTTATTTAGGAGCCATGCAGTCTGGTATCTATTCGCTAAGGCCAACCACAGCTCCCAAACCAAAAAAAATGATAAAATCGGGGATATCTCTGGAAATTAATTTAGTAAAAAATCCAAAAATTTTGAGAGGTCCATTGTGCTTCAGGGTGGCTGTCGTGTCCCACTCTCCCCTATTTAAAATGTTATATATAATAATTATAATTATTTATTAAAAAGTATTTAATAAAAAAAAACGTTACTGTTTAGTAACTATTTTTCTATAGATTAAAAAATTTGTTATTGGTATTTATAAGATTTCGAAAGTTCTGTCTGTCTGTCTGTCTGTCTGCCATAGAATTATTCAAAAAATAGCAGTTTCAAAAAATTAATTATGATTCGGTTAGAATAATATGGAACAGCTTTTTTTGAGCGATTCATTTTACACTTGGTAATACGCAAAGGGCTAAAAATGTACAAATAACCAGAATTTATAATTATTAGAAGAAAAAACGAAAACAAAAATTGGCTAATTTTTGAGGTGGGTCTCCTTGCTCCAGGGGGTGCGCGCCCACCCCGCCCTCCCCTAAATAAGTTGTCATATAAAATAATGGAATAGCACTTCCGGTTATTTAAATTTATATATAAATATATATATATATATATATATATATATATATATATATATATATATATATATATATATATATATATATATATATATATATATATATATATATATATATATATATATATATATATATATATATATATATATATATATATATATTCTCACGTATTGATTCACGGATGGAAAAATGTGATGACACTATATTCCGGGATATCATCCGTTCGCTCGTTGAACTCCGACTGGAATCCTGCATCCGACTGGAATCCTGCAAATCTTGCATCCGACTGGAATCCTGCAGACGTTTCGCCAAAATCTCACTTGGCATCTTCAATGCTCGCGTTCCGAAAACACTTCGAACACTGTTTTCGGAACGCGAGCATTGAAGATGCCAAGTGAGATTTTGGCGAAACGTCTGCAGGATTCCAGTCGGATGCAAGATTTGCAGGATTCCAGTCGGATGCAGGATTCCAGTCGGAGTTCAACGAGCGAACGGATGATATCCCGGAATATAGTGTCATCACATTTTTCCATCCGTGAATCAATACGTGAGAATATCATACACCTTTACGGGAAGGAGATCTTTACAGCACCAGTGTTCGAAGTGTTTTCGGAACGCGAGCATTGAAGATGCCAAGTGAGATTTTGGCGAAACGTCTGCAGGATTCCAGTCGGATGCAAGATTTGCAGGATTCCAGTCGGATGCAGGATTCCAGTCGGATGCAGGATTCCAGTCGGAGTTCAACGAGCGAACGGATGATATCCCGGAATATAGTGTCATCATATATATATATATATATATATATATATATATATATATATATATATATATATATATATATATATATATATATATATATATATATATATATATATATATATATATATATATATATATATATATATATATATATATATATATATATATATATATATATATATATATATATATATATATATATATATATATATATATATATATATATATATATATATATATATATATATATATATATATATATATATATATATATATATATATATATATATATATATATATATATATATATATATATATATATATATATATATATATGTATATATATATATATATATATATATATATATATATATATATATATATATATATATATATATATATATATATATATATGTATATATATATATATATATATATATATATATATATATATATATATATATATATATATATATATATATATATTCTTCCATTTTTGTATTCTACGGACAAATGCAAGTAGAAAATATACTTTATATTTTTTCGATAGCTTTAATACTTTTGGAAAAAATATTCAAAAATTTCAATGTGTCATTCTTCTGTCAATATAAATAACGAGAAACATATTTTAACAAAAAAATTGCCAGATGGAGTATTTTTTATAAAAACCATTTAATAGATTTTTAAAACTTCTAATGAAAACCCCTAAAAGTCCCATTTTTATTATTCTGTGCTAAATTTAGAATTATTTTTATAAAAAACCGTTTTTATGTATCTAAAATACCTTTGGAGATATTTGCCACTTAAATTTAATACATATTTAAAATACTGCAGTGAATATAAAAAATAAATAAACAAATAAATAAAATAAAAATATTCAACTGACATCTTTTTATTATGAACTTTGACGAAACAATAAATTAAAACACGTAATACATACTAGAGAACAATAAATAATACAAAAAACACAAATAATATAAAATAAATCAGTCATAAATTAAATTCTGAAAACGTCGACTCGCATTTAAACACAAAATTCGCGAAAACATTTTTTCATTTTTTAAGGCCTCATTAATTTTATTTATAAGATCGACCTTCTTTTGTGTGGCGTTTTATACACCTTAATTTGGCACTCCACCTTACCGGGCCATTAGTGCCTATCCAGTTTTCGCCTAGGTTTTTATCTAGTTATCTAGAAACATTGGAATTATGAATGGGACCGCAATCTTGTTGAAAGCAAGCATTGCGTATTCCAACAGGAGGTAAATTTTAAACAAAACTCATAATATTTTCTTTTAATAATGCCAAAAACTGTGAGAGTTTAATAGGTCTCAAAAAAATGGTCCAATAGAACGATCGCCCCAGCCAAAAATTTACTCCAAACTGTCTTGGAAAGCTCCCTCTCTCATTAAATGTAAATTGCTCCAATACCAATACCTCGACTTATTTCTGTTAAACATGTCAACATTCCTAAAAGTCACATTTATACAAAAAAAAATGAACTTTTGAAATTAGAAATGATTACTGTTGAACTTTGTGAAAGACTCGGCAACAGTGCCAACACTGCGAAGCTAGCGCAACGGGGCGTCGCGACGAGACGAAACAAGATAACCTTCAGAGACGTCGGAAGAAGCGAGAAGGATGCGAGGGAGAGAAAGTCGGGAAGAACAAAGCCATAGAATTTTGTTATTAAGTTTTCTTCGTTTCTAAGTAAAAAGTAATTACAATCCACTAGAATTGTTGTCAATCTCGACTCCGGAAACACAGTCGTCGTCAGCAACCTCAACAGTTACAGTTACAAAAGTTCATTCTCCTACGAAGGTCGCCGTCATATAGATGTGGGTGCATTTTACATTTAAAACTATGTTTTTTCAGAAATTTATGATTGATTTCCCGTAAAGACACTGTTTGGTCTACCAATACACATGTCAAAGTATTTATTTCTGCCATTTCAGGTACAATAAAATTGTTTTCAATATTCTCATGTTCTTGATGACTTTCTTTTTTCAAATAATGCTCCAGCCAAGGAAAGTATTGCTCAGCTGGTTGAGGACAATCTAATAACCGCTCGTAAATAGGCAACAGGTCAATTTGACGTACTTTTGTAAAATAATGCTTAATATTTTTTAAACTACTGCAAATACTCTAGGTACTAGATACCAACGAATTAAAATACAAACTAATAGTCAATATTTTCCGACTATTATTTCAGCAATCATACTGTCATTGTCAAGGCCGCCATTTTTTGGTATACGGTTTGAATTTAGTTTGACTTTAAATTTAAATAGCAAAAATTTTAAAAAGTATTAGAGATACATAAGAACGCTTTGCAAGTTTTTTCCAATTTTTAACGTACTTTCGGTAAAAGCGAATATATGTTTTTTAACTTTTATCAAAAAAATTAAATATATTTTTACTACGTCATCCATGGAACGCAAACTTAAATAAGTTTATTAAGTATTTTAAGTTATTAATAAATATAAAATTCTTCGTTGCTCAGGCAATTCTTTCAATGGGACAAGTAGGTACAGAAAAATTCTCTTAAACTCAATATATTTTTTATTGCGTTTACTAGGTAGTAGGTCGCTTAAATGCTAAGACACTTGTTTTTATTTCTATTAAGTAATGGAGGGTTTTACCTAGATACTTACAATTTTATATTTAGTATACCTTAGTAGAGAGTTGCATATTTAATGCAAAAATTCAACTTGTTTCTGCCACCAGTATATATTTTCGTCATTTGAAGTAGAATGCAATTAAGTTGAGTGGAATAAATATGGCTAAGTTTAATCCAGCAGTATTAATTAAAATAATTTTAACATTTATAAATAATAGGCATATATACAAATATGAAAGTGATAGTAATTAGTTTCATCTCCTCTATATTCCAGCTCACGTCTCATTTTTATTTCTCGTTCTTCTAAACACAAATGGTGGTATGCGTCAGTAAGCAACTTACCTATGTTGTCATCCTGCGTTGGATTGATGCACTTGATTTGGCATTTTCCCCCAATAAAAATCATCTTTCATACACGAAAATATTTTAATCGATCGCAAGCCAAATGTCAATCAATAACGTTCAATTCGCACGGAAGTGACCAGAGGAATATCGAATCGGTTGGATGCTTTTCCTCGATCAATGAAATATTTTTGTGCTTTTTTTGTTATTTTCAATATTAAAAGAACAAGCTCGTATTGGGCTCTTTTTGATCTAGAACGCTGACACGGATATAACCCATCGGAGTTTCGCACCCATATTTAAATGTTGATTCAGTTGATATCACGTTTTGTGGATTTGAATATCATGGATAAAGCGAATTTAAATAACTCCGTTAACAAGCGAGGAAGGCCACTGACAACCTGGTAAGCTCGTTATACCAGTTACTATCTTGACTTTTTGTTCCCTATCACATGGTCTCTTCTGGGGCGGCATGATGTAACTGGGTACTTAGGGTGGTTCTGCTTCCTTTTAGGCCTTTTATTTCCGGGCATTATAAATGGCCCTATCAAGATAACAAGCATTAGTTTGTTCGGGCAACCAGCGACAGGCATTTTCTTTTGTCAATACCTCCAAGAAGGTCGCCCAAGGTGAAAGGTGAAGTTCGTGTCTCGACGACTTTTGAAACTGAGGAATATTCTAGACATTCATGCTGATTAAAATAGAGCAATAGCACTAAAATTTGGTATTTGTGAGTAATTTATACTGATTGATTTATTGATTTTGAGCTTTTGTGTATTACATGCCTGTTATGCGGCCGACTTATGCTTTAAATAACACCAAACTCGTACTTTTGTTTTTCCCCTTTTTTGAGACTTCGTAGACGCTTGCTGTTAACTTAAAGCCTAGACTTTTTTATAGTTGATACTCCTCCTTTCCCGTTTTGTGATAATCAGTTTTTCACTATTCGAGGAACTACGTCCGGTGAAAAACGAGTGGCGTCAAAATCTCTCTAATTTTGTTTACCTTTTACCCACCCCCTTCAGCAACTGGATAGCCAGGGCAGAAGTAGGACGTACCCCTCAATTTTAAACAACTTTCGAGTAGTGAATCATCGAGTACAATTAAAGTCTGACCACCCTTAATTTAATACTTCAAGTCTACCTCCCGTTATCTTTTAGTTTTTTTTGTTAGCGCTTCGAAGTGCCATATGATGCCATTTCGTTTCTGGCAGTGAAATAATTTACCAGTTTTACAACAAAGTAATTATACCAATTTGGAAATTTTCACTGTTGGAAACTATCGTTAGTTAATTGCGAGTTAGTAGCTGGATTTGATCGATCAAGATGAGAGTAAAAAATTCCGCTTATATTATTAAACACATTTTTTGAAGAATGTTTTAAATACTATTTACTAAACTTCTGGATTCCTTCGGCGTGGGTTGTTGTTGAATTGAACTTGCTGACGTTTCGTCCCCCATGCTTTTCGCTTCTTAAGAGAGAGTGGGATTAGTTGTCGCCAATTTTCAGACATTTTACTAGACTTGTCAACACTGTTTTGCCACCACTCTACCAGCGCTCGAGTATTTTAACCGCCATAAGATTTTCATAGTTGTCAAGTACATGCAACAAGATCATTTTTTCTCGGCGAAAATAAATTTCGTGATTTGAAAATTGTGTGCTATTTGTCAGTGCATCATTTTAAACAATCGTAAGTAACATTGGTACAAAGTTGATTATTTTGGGGCAAATTAACGCTATTAAAAAATGGCAAATTGCGACAACACGGAACATAACAACATATTTTTCACTTTTTCAGGTCACGGTTAGAAAGATCAGGTGATATTATGTTGAAGGCAGCCAAAGAGGTTTTCGTTAACGGGCGAAGTCGAAGCTTCGTCGTTCAGGACCACAACATGCCTATTCGTAACTTTCAACCATTTTGTACAAAAGTCACACTAGAAGAAATCCTTGAGCAGCAACCATGGACTGTAAATGTGTGATATGTTGGATATCGCTTAGTTTTTAATACAGCGTTAGAAAAGAAACCTTTGACTATGCTAAATACTTGGAGATTGAAAGTCCTGGAACAAAAACAAGATGACAGGGAGAAACTGGTTTACCCTATTTTTAAAAAGGTGGCCTACCCTTTCAATCGGAACCGCAAACGCACGAGTTTGGCAAGATGTTCAAGTTTTAATCGAACGAATGTTAACAGATTATTTTGCTATTTTGCGTTTAGTTCTAGACCGATTGAAACTAGAACCACAGGATATGTGGAACATGGATGAGACAGGTAAAACAGATTTTTTCAAATGTATTGAAAAATATTTGTGATACTTTTGTTTTTTAGGCCTCAAAACCTGACACAGTTGTTGCAAGAAAAGGCTTCAAGCAAATTGGAAGAGTTACATCACAAGAGCGGTGCAACTTGGTTACTACCGCGCAGCTGTGTCGGTTTTCTCAATAACGACCCTCCTGAACATTGAACATTTTTTAAAATGGTTACGTCACCCCAGTCAAAACGGGTTCTTTTAATTTCAAAAATGCGTAAACTACCCCCGCTCACCCCTATATTGTTAAGATTAAGATAAAACCAGATAAAGGAAATGCTATGATGGTCATGACACAAATGAATATCAGGAAAAGATTCGAGATACTCATAAAGCCGGATCCTATTGTCGACTTAAAAAACATCCTACGTCATCCAAAGAACGCAACCTTAAATTTTTATTAAGGCTTCTTCTCTACCAGAATCCGTGAAAAAGCCTGTCAACCCTCATAACTCTAAGATTCACAAACCAGGATTACCCCTTCGACTTATTGTCAGTACCATCATATTTTCTAGCAAAATATCTAGCTTCTATATTAAAACCCTTTACAGGGATAACTGTTTCGTACTTAATTCCTTTGATTTCATTGAACAATGAAAAAGCATTACATTAGATTCACAGGACATTCTGCTTAGTTTCGATGTAGAATCCATATTTACTAAAGTCCCTATTCCTGAAACTCTCAATATTATTTCAGATACAATATTAAAAACTGAGAATCTGGAACCAAACCTCCTCATCTTAATTGTCTGGAACATATTTTTCTTATAACAGTCAAATTTGGGAACAAACGTCGGGAACAGCTATGAGTTCTTCATTATCCCCAGTCATCGCGAATTTATTTATGAGAAAAATGCAATCGACACCTTCCATTTAAAACCAAAATTGATTTAGATGGAAGGTTTTGCTCCTTCCACCTCAAACAATACATAAGCAGGTACAGAGTAGAATGTGAGCCAGATTCAGCTAAGCTCTGAAGAAGTCAACAGTCAACGCAGGAGGATTTCAGAAGTTTTGTAAATAGTATTAGTGTAGCCTGTGGAGTTTTTTTTTTTTAAATTTTATATCATTTTGCAACAACCCATTAACTTAAAGGGAAATAAAAAAAAATAATAAAGATAATTTACTTACTTTTAATTGTCTTTGCTCAAAACTGCAAAAAATTCTTCTCTATTGATTTCAAAATCACTCATGTGTAATCTAAAGAAAACAACTTGATACTTTTCAGACATCCTTAGCCAATAACAAAACCTTCCAAAAGAAGAGAGAGTGTGAAACTAAAGATGCTTTGCCCATATGTATTTACTAATAAAATATTGGCTCAAATAAAAAAAATTATCCTTAACCTGCATAATAAGAAAAAATAAGCTATTATCATCAACCAATACAATAAGAAAAAATAAGTTATGTCATTGATAAATTTGTGTTGAGAAGTTTCTTTTAATGTCTCCTTTCTTTATTTTCAAATAACGATTTGCAAACGTATTCGTCATGGTTCTTTATTTTCAAATCTTGCTTCATCAGACATTCGAGCAGTGATACCGACAGTGACACCTCAAGTGCTTTGATAAGCTACCTTTTTTAGTTTATTGTGCAAAATAATAAGAATCCTAAACAGTGGCAACGTTGTAAGAATACTTACAAGATACTTAAGATTTTTAAGGATGTTGCAAATACGAATGTATATTGCATATATTCAAGATGTCACAAACATAGTTTTAATGTAATTAAATTTTTGTGAAGGTTTTATTAATATTTCCACATTCAAATACAATTCTCAAAAGATTTTATGACATTTTTTCTAAAATGTATTTTCATTTTACTGGCACATATACAGGTTGATACTACGATATCCACTGAATTAGAGAATAGTTGGATGGGAGCGGTTGGACGTTTTCGCTAAATTTAATAGACTGATGGTTGATGGTATTTTAACTTTTGTCAGCTCAAGTATAGTTAGTAGTAATGCATAGTAATTATAGCATGGTAGAAAAAGTATAGGATAGTGTATCAACTTCTTCAGGCACTCTTTTATTAAATACTTCTTAATGTCATGAATTTTTTTCAGTATGAGCGAGGTGAGTGTCAAATAAACGAGTAACCGAAACGGTTTGTCAATATGTTGCATATTATGCTTTTTTAATGCCAAATAAAACGAATACATTCACTGAGTAACGTGTGACCTAACTATCAGAACTGACAAACGTCAAAATTCGATCATTTGTGTAAATCTACGGAAAATTTTCGATTCTCGAAAGCAATTGAAATCACAATCATTTTTACTTTTTGTTGCCGACTTGCTTGAACCCACAATGCAAGAAACAGGGAAAAAGATTTTTTTTTTCAAAAAAGACGCAAAATTATGGAAAAATTGAAACAAGGAGATGTGCTTGTTACTTTTGGTCATAGAATAAAACATCTTGTAACGGCAAGACATATGTCATTTTGAGCAGAATCGGCTGCCGATTTTAAATATAAACCTTTTTTCTATTTAGATAATTGATATTGCCATTCTGGTTCCTTCAGACATCAAATTTTAAAATCAATCACTCTAGTTATGAATTTTTTTAGTATGAGCGGGAAGAGTGTCAAATAAACGAGTATCCCAAAAGGTTTGTCAATGTGTTGCATATTATCCTTTTTCTACTGCCAAATAAAACGAATATATTCACTGCGTAACGTGTGAACTATCAGAACTGACAATAGTCAAAATTCAATCGTTTGTGTAAATCTATTTGGCGCACGCTTAGAAAACATACTTCTAAAGTTTTAAAATCAATCACTCTACGATGTCATATATGCTCGTAAAAACGGCATCTCTTTCTACTTGCACTGAAATAAAGATAGTGTTATCCTATATGATTCTATGCTTTGTTATAAAGATTTTTTAATTCTCATAAGTTTCACTATTGGCATTACAAAGTATTCTATGTAACATTTTTGTTTGTGTTACGCTTTCCAACTTAAAACTCAACTTTCTATAACAGTCAGGTTGTTCCAAATACATTTACAATCAATTACTTTCGTCTTCTTTTGTGAAATCTTTGTTTTGCTAAACATCCCGTTCTAGTTACGAAAACCAAGTTTTTTAATGAAATCAAATTAAAATTAAAAAAAAACACTAAAATATATACCGGTTACCCCAATTACTCCAGGGAAGGAAAGTATTATGGGAATAAATGGTTTTAGAAATTTAACAAAAAATATATATTAAGTTAATAGACCAAAAGAAAATTCTGATAATTATTTTTAAGTTTTTGATATGGCCACCATTTTCAAAGAAAAGCTTAATGAATTTTAATGTACTGGGGGACCCGTTTATCTTATCCCGAAATCTACAGGAGTTACAAAAAAAATGTAAATACAAAAGTTGTTTCTATTAAAATGACCTTTTTTATTTTCCTAATCGTCACATATTTATATAAAGGGTGGTGAAACAAAGTTTCAATTTTTTAAATAGAACACCCTACATTTTATTGCATTGTTGGATAGTCCTTTCAAAGACAAATTCAAAGATATAAATGATTATGGATCTGTGATGCACCGTTCCGAACTTATTAACGATCATCTTAAGAATTCGGGTTATGTTTAAACCATCATTATTGGGTTGCCTATTAATTTATTAAACTTTTTTCAAGCAATGATCAAACTTTAAACATTTTCTTAAAATGCGCGGTGTTGCCACGTTTGATACTTTTCTCAATTTTCGATTTTCGAATAGCCACTTTCAATTATATAACAGTACGGGTCTCTGACTTCTGCTTGTCAATGTCAGGCATTGTGGCATTGCAGCTGACATTGCATCTACTTTAAGAACTAACCAAAATTTTTCAGAACGGTCCAATCGCTTTTATTACTAGAGTTTTTTGTTACAGAGCTTTTTTATTAATTCCTGACACTACGTCGAGGGCACTAAAGAGACACGCAATACTTTGTCCTCAAAAAAAAACAAATGAAAAACCTTAAACTTTATTTTTTTTAGCGGAGACTGTCCTCTGAATACACTTTATCATTGCGAATTTTGTCAGACTGGTCTTCATAAACACCATCTGTCCCTACATAAACCAATAGTGGTTAAAAAAAGTTTATTTTTTAGTACGGTTTCAATCTGCTATCCTAATTGATTCGTTCCGATAACGGATAATATTTTTGAGGGCGCGCGAGTTCCAAATGTTTATTATCGCCTCGATACTCGCCGCCTATTAGAATCCGATCGCATTATTTTGTCGATTATCCATTAATGGACAAATTAATTGGCGTAGTTGGAAATGAGCTTAAATCGTTCCGTGGCAATAACGTGTCCCTGTAGTTTTCGTGTTTGCGATTTGTCGGTCCGCGGCATATAAATTTAAGGCCGATTTTTTTTTTAACTAACGCGTTTAGGGCGGATTTTCGCGTATTTGCGGTATTTGCGGTGGGAAGAAAGCGTTCATTAATCGACAGGTAGGAATTTGGCCAGCTGGAAGAGCTTTTCTAGATGGGTCATCGTTAATTAGCAAAAAACAAACAATGTTTTTGGCGTATGAAGAAATATTCTATTACTGCTTTTGTATTTGATTTTAGTGCCTTTTTCGCTTAAAATATTCACTATTAGAGAAGTTGTAACATTGTAAAATCAGGCGGTCAACATGGCCTGACAATAAATATATTAAAAATAAAGGCGATGGCCACCAGCAGAAATCAAAACTACCAGTCAATATACGAATATACAGTACTCCAAAAGAAGAGGTGAGAAAGTTCAATTACTTCGAGTGCTGAATTACCCAATTCGAGCACGAATTGAAAACGCAAGATCCACGTTTGTCAAAGTGAAGACATTGCTAACAAATACTAGTCTAGATACTCGATGCCGTTTTGTGAAAACATATGTTTATTGTATTCTCTTATACGTCACGGACTCTTGGACAATGGGAAAGAGAATAATGCAACACGACTGGAAGCGTTCGACATGTGGGTCTTCCGCGGACTTTTGAAGATTGCATAGACGAAACAAATGACAAATGAGAATGTTACAAGAATGATAGGAATAACAATTTAGGTCATATATATAGGGGAGAAACATATAAACTTTTGAGACTGATCATGGAAGGAAAGATAGAAGGCCGGAGAGGTTCCGGAAGACGAAAATGTTCATGGCTTAAAACATAAGAGAGTGGACAAGAAGAGAAATTGTATAAACGACTAAGGCGGGAAAAACAGATAATTCTGGCTGTCCAAGAATGTAAGAAAAAAAATGTTCTGAGTTCTGGTATTGAACTGCCAGTAGATCCGAAGAATTAAGCCACCCCCACGTCCTGCAAGCCTCACAATAACATTCTCCCTTCAATACACTCACTCGGCATTTTTAAGGTTATAAGATATAAGGCATAAAATGAGGTTATAAAGAGTATGTTCCCAGCTTTTTTTTTATTTCTCTTTAACATTAATTTTTTTATAGATAGAAAATTAGGAATTATGATGGAAATTGCTAACTAATTGTATTAAACAGTAAAATGAAAAAAAAATATTAAACCTGATAAAAATATTACCAAACAAAATTTTGAAAAAACATTTTAGAAATATTATATTTTCGTCCGTTTTGAAATTTCATAGAATAGTGTTTTAAAAATCAATTTTGTACGAAAGTTGTAGAAACACCGTTTATTCAGGTTTTTTAATAGCAGACCCTGTATATTTATTTTCGAATTCCAGAAAAGAAACTAACCGAAGTTTATTCAAGTTTCCATATTTCTCGTACCGTCATTGAAATAAAAATTAATTTTCGTGATTCTTACGTAACATCAACATTAAACACCGTCATTTCGCACATAGACAGAATGAACTTCGTAACCCTCGTTTTTATTTAATTTTAGTCTCTTTTTTCAACTATATTGCTCGTTTTCGAAAGTCATTAATCCGAGCAATAATCCATTAACGAAGACAGAAGATTCCTTCTTTTCAAGATCCAAACCGACTCGACGAACAGGATAATAATATAAAAAGTCATACTTCATTAGAGTTTCATAAATAAAGCGGATACCGGAATTAAAGCGAAATAGTTGGAAAGAAACGAAAATTAAATGAAAATCAGGTTTTACAAAGTGCATTCTGCCTATGGGCCAAACTATCTTCGAAATGACGGTATGTGAAGAATTAATAAAATTAATTTTTATTTTAAAGACGGTAAGAGATAGGTCTAGGGAAACTTTAAACAAAATTGTGATAGTTTTTTCCTTAGAATTCGAAAACGACAGAATATACGGGCTGTATTATTAAAAAAACTCAATAAACCAACAAGGTTTATTGAACTTCCGTACAAGACTATCAAAAATCGTATACCTGGAAAGAATGCCCTTTCCAAATGGCTTGAAAATCCAGGAAATTATTTTTTATTTCGATAACGGTAAGGCATAGGCATAGAAAAAGCTGTTTCTTGAGTAGAATCTAAAAATTAAATGATGGAGCATAAATCTGTTCAACCGTTCGCCACATTCTTTTATTGCTCCATCCGGTATCCGTATCCAACGCTCACACAGGACCTTCGAATATAAACATGGCTCTCAGTGAAAAGAAAATTATCTTTTTATACTTCTTTTTCTAAAATACAGCGTGCGGGAAGCGTCACTTTACCACGCGAGTTTCTTGTTCCACGGATCCACTTCCACTTCGGACATTTCCGGGATATTACCACACGGGTTTTGGAGCAATCGGATGTTTTTGAAGATTTTAGCACACGGCTTGAATTTTAACGTTTGTCAATTCTGGCGGTCATGTCAGTGAAAGTATTCGTGTTGTTTTGCAACACGTTTGGTAATCATTTTAAGTAGCCCGTTTATTAAACAGCGCTCCGCTGCGGATTATTATATATGTAATATGCCAAGGAATTCAAAAATAGGTAGGTATACACGTTTAAAAATATAAATTACATTTAATGACATGACATTTTATTGACGTTTTTTAATTTGGCAAATTTATTTTATGCAGGATGGTAAAGTAAAATAAATATCGCATTTTCGTTTACAAAATTCATCCAGCAAGCAATTAAAATAACACTTTTTCTGCAATTTATCTGCACAAAAGTAATTATTCTTGAACTTAAACTTTTTTGTGAGGACTGCTTTTAATTAGTTTGTCAGTCATTCTAAAAATTATATACACAATCGGGTCTGTATTGTTGTATTGTAAAATAGGCCGGAAGAACAGTATAAATGGCACTGTAGGCAACTCAAGTTAAACTGCCAATTTAATAGGATAGGTTAGAAATACTAACACAACAAACATTTGTTTCAAACTGAGGTACAAACATTGCGAATATCATAAATTCAACCCGCAACAAATAGTTTAATCTATTACTAAGCAAAAAATTGAAACACAATATGTACAAATTACGAAAGAAAGTGATTTGCCATCAGTGCAACTACTTTTTCTTTCAGCACGCCAAAAGGATTTTGCTTTTAACACTAAGCATTTTAGAATTGACTATTTTCAAAAAAGATAGAAGTTCTACACGAATTATTCAACAAATCATAGTTTCATTATTTACATATTCTCCCAGTCCTATCTAATTTTTCCGATATAACGAACAGTACCATCTCTGATTAATTCAGAAACACTGTTATTCTATGTCCACAAACAAATTTTCTCACAAATTTTTATTTGCAACCAAACAATAAGTTAAACAATAATAAGCATGCACACAAGCATTGGCAAGGTAACGCTTTGTCTTAGCGGTGTCTCGCTGTTCGTCTGTTTTAACTTAATTCCTCCTTTAGAACTTAGAAGGTTAATTTAAGAAGAAGAAGAAGAATCTTCTTCTAGTGGCTGCGAGGCATATTGTCAGGTCACTAATGTTAACATATGGAAAATCATTATATCATTTACATTCCTATAAATTCAAACCCTTACTTCCAAGTCGCTACCGAAATTATTTCTTATAACGTTTTAACCCATTTAGCTATAATATGTTGGCTATGATAATTTCGTAGAAAAGGAATGGATCTTTTACGCATGTGTCACACTCACAACTTTAGTTAATTACAGAATGCGGACGTGGGTGCTGCGCCACGCCTTAACTCCTTTTTTGCCTGAAGATTTAGTAGGATTTTCACTTATTTTGAGAAAATACTGCTGTAAAAATGCCACATCCAAACATTGACGAACTATCACCATTTGTTTTTCAAGGTCTTATGGATCCAACGTCAGAATTTGCAATTAGAACTCCCACTGGTTGAAAACGAAATTTTAAATCTCGCGCATGCGCACGATGAATGGACCTTCCCTTACTATCGGTATAGGCAGGGCCTCTATATATGTCGCAGCTATACGTTTTAACCTATAACCTAACCTATACCTGAACTTTTTGTAAACAAAAAATGTAAAAATTAACTCTTGGTCAAATGTTAAATTGAACTTGAAATAGAGGAACGAGATTAAAAGCAAACGTTAAAACCAACACGATTGCTGGCGTCGTCGAAGTTGTGAGCCTGGGACGACAAACCGAAGCTACGTGTACGACTAGGAAAGAGCATCGTATGCAACGTCACAAATTAAACTCGCAACTGTTACGTTGCCACGACCAATGGGAATATTTAATTTGAAATCTAAATGCAATTAGTGCACTACCACCGAAATATTAAATATGCTTTTGTAATATTAGGGATTAATAATGGAGTCGGTCCGAATTGATACCCCTGCAATCTGTTATTTAAAATTTCGGAACTGCCTGTATTTGTGCGCGACTACATTGTTATGCAAAATCAGCTTTTATATCAAAAATTCCGGTACATAAATTGCAATATCGACAGCAGCTAAACGTAAGAAAAGCAGTGATTGAAATAAATAACTTATAATAGATCACACAAATTTTTTGCTGGATGAAAAAAGATCCTAACTCTACTATGTCTGGTTAGGGATCAGCAATGAAAAGAAGAACGTTATGTTTCTAGTCCGTGTGTTATATAACAAAGATAGAGATCTATTTAGCCTGGTTAAGTTGCATGATTAGTAATTTTACTTTATAAGCACCGAGCATAACGGGTCGTTTTGGTCGGACTCAAACAGGAGCCACATGTGGTTCTTGTGTGTGATAAACATGAATTTATCTTCATTTAGCATAAGAAAGTTTCTCGTTAATTTATTTAACACAAATTACCTAAAGAGTTCCATAAAATTAGTATTAGAGTTATAATTTCAGCATATACTAAACCAAAATGTCAGAAATATGACGGATGCAATTGTTGGCTGTCTTTACGTGCAACACAAATAAAGTAAAAATTATGAAAGATTACTATCACAAGTGTAATTATACATTTAGTATAAATTCTCTTATAGAGAAAACCATTTAGTTCTACTTTTAACTAACTTTTTAAAACTTTTTAAAAAATGCAGAAATTGATGTAATTTGTATATTGGATTTTATACTAGACTTCAACTGTTTCTAGTTTATAGATTACGGATTTTCCTTATACACGAGCGTGGGTGTATAAGTGGTAAAAACATTTTTCTAAAAAACCATTTAATCAAAACTCCCGAACACTAAAAAATATTGTGTACAGTGACTCACACCTTTGCATAATAAAAACTAACTGGTCTGAATGTCTCTTTATTTATTTGGCAAAAAAAATGTATTGAAATTAAGTTAGTAAAGAGCCTTCTAAAAAAGTGTGAATTCCTTTTTGTCTTAAATATGCCTTACTTAGTTAACACTAAAAAATATTAATGTCACAGCTTAAATGATGCAAAAAAATAATAACCGGGATCAAAATTTATCAGTTTGAAATTTACCAAGCCGGCGTGGGTTTTATTTATTACTGCAATTATTTTTTGTTTCGTTTGATATTCTAAGACACGTTTTCGTTCAGTAAAACGAATGATTTTAAAAATAGGTCGTCGGACTACAATTTCTGAGAGTCATTTAATTATTACTCATCACAGAAATGGATATAGCCAAAGATACATAGCCAAAATGGTAAATAAATGTCCGTCAACTGTTGAGCGTTACTGTAACGAAAATCGGGTCGAAAATAAATCAAGGTTAGCTCCAAATAAGATCTTCAATGAACGGGACGAAAGATCGATTGTAAGAGAGGTATCGAATTGTCCAAAAAAAAGTGCTCCAAAGATTTCTGTCGAGGTGGAAAGACAGTTTGGAAAAAGGTGTAATCCCGAAACAATTCGAAGAATCCTGCGAAAAAATAATTTAGATGGTCGAACAGCCAGAAATAAGCCTTTCATTAGCCGAACAAATAGACGCGTGAGATTGGCATTCGCTAGAGAACATATCGATAAAGATAGGAACTTCTCGAATTCAGTAATATTTGGCGAAGAGACCAAAATAAACTTGTTTGGATCCGATGGAAAAATATCAGTATGGAGAAAGCCTAAGGAAGAATTAAAATTGAAAAATTTAAAAACTACGTTAAAGCACGGTGGAGGTGGATTAATGTTATTAATGTATATCCCCTGCAGGAATAGGTAATATACATTTTATTGAAGGAAATATGAACCAATATGTGCATTTGGATATATTAAGACAGTATCTGGTTCATAGTGCCCAAAAATTAAATATGGGTAACAAATATCGGTTCTATGACAATGATGTTCATGGTTGATGGACAATGAGGTTGCTTTATAACTGCCCAAATGTTATTAAGACACCAGCTCAGTCACCAGACTTAAATGTAATTGAAAATTTGTGGTTGACATTAAAAAACAAAGTAAATAGTGATGAATGAATTAAATGAATTAAAAGTAAAAATTACTGAAGTATGGAACCCAATTTCCCCGGAGTATAATAGAAAATTAGTTGAATTAATACCCAGAAGACTACAAGCTGTTATTGATAATGAGGAGTATTTCAAATTATGCAGTTGTTTTTCTCCATTGATTTGGTTATATTTTGTTTTGCATTATTTAAGCTGTCACGTTAATATTGTCTATAATTTAATTAATTCTTTATTATTAACTAAGTAAGGCATATTTAAGACAAAAAGTAATTCACACTTTGTTAGAGGGCTCTTTACTAACTTAATTTCAATAAATTGTTTTTTTTTGTCAAATAAATAGACATTCAGACCAGTTAGTTTTTGTTATAGCGACTGCATCATTTAAGCTGTGAGTCACTGTACGTTAATTAAGGGTCAAAAAGTTAAATAACAATCTTTAACAAGAAAAATCCACCCAATTGAACATATTTTGCTCGAACACATCCTAACACATAATGTTAGATAGAAATACACCTACAACTTGCATCGTGTCTACCGCGCAAAGTGGTGAAATTAAAAATCCCATGGGTAACTTATTTAATCCTTCCGTGTTTGTTTACAGATTGTACTCGCGTAAACTGACAGTTTGCAAAGCTTTTCTCCTCCTTTTCATGATAAAAATTAAATATTAATTACCTTTCAACGCCGCACCGAAATCCGTCGATATGCAGTAAGTTATCACGATCAGTTTTATATGCATTTTAGTAACGAAATTTCGTACCGACAAAAATTCGGAGTACCAAAAACAATCAATGAAAATGCATAGTTGATTTTTGTATTATTACTGTGGCACTTGGAACACGTTTCTGTCGACGAATCGTTGAGAAGCGCCGCGTCCTATTCTGGCAAGAGCTAGAAATTTCACTGAATGTGGAAACACGAAAAAGCGGGCAATATATGTCCCGTGCGAAGCGTCCTGAAAGCATGCGCTGCGTGTTTCCATCGACATTTTACTATTCGGAAAATGAAACCACCATAATAACAGATACTTTATAGCCAGCTATTAAAACTTAACGGCAGTGAGATATAGAGTTTAGATAATCTGTAATAATGTCGCGTGGCCAAATTAAAAACTGTAATTTGATGGAAGTCCTGATTCGCAACGAACTTTTGAAAATGACTGTCTGCACACAAGTGCGAGAGTTGTGAGTTTCCTTTGCTTTGGACAGCAACATAACTAATATAAAATATTTCAATAAGTTGACCCCTTACGTCACACACTTGCGAGGCTTACGAGAAGTATCTATCCTATTTTATTTTATAGCTATTTCCTGGCCGCAATAAAATAAAATGAAGGCATTAAATTTCCTCGGTTTTATGGCACAAATTAAACATAATTCGTAAATATCTATATTTTTTTATTTATTAAGTTCTACGACAATTTTTGTATAGTGACATACAAAACAGGAAACTTACATAATTAACACAAAAATATTCACGGCAATTTGTTTCAGGGCAATGAGGATATGCAATGCCCGAGAGATCCTGGTCGAATTGCCTAGTTTTATGTGAATCAAAAGAAGAATTTGAATCTCAATATTATTTTTCCATAGTAACAGATATTCTCATCCACGTTAATTATTAATTATTAATAATTATTATTAATTATCACCAAAAGACCCGTAACGCAATGTAACACTAATTTATGCCCCTTTGCACAACAGTAGTATCATTTTGTAACGATAGATTGCGTGGTCCATGAATTATTTTGCGATCCGTGTCTCAAAATTTCTGCGCAGCCTCCTTGGCGCTCTCAGCTGTTCCCGAATTTCCAGCTGGGACCGTTTAAAATTAAATTCAAAGTCGGTTAAAGTGATACAAACGATAAGCACGTGCATGTTTTGTGAAGATCGATTATTGTTTTTTGTTCTGTATTTTCGGTTGGTAAGACAAAGCGTTTACACTTACTTATGGTGTTTATTAAATTCCTTTTGAATGTTCGTCCGAAAGTTCTAGAATTATTTGTTGTTTGTTATTTGAAAATAATTTTTTATGGTGACCCAACTCTTTTTCAAGATATGTAATTTTTCAGTTTTATGCTAAAATATGCCCCGAAAACCGGCAATTGCCGAACTACAAGAGGCCGAAGTGGCGTCTCCTCTGAGAAGATCGACTAGGAATGCTTCTGCATCCCACACTGAATCTTCTGAAACTCCTGCCAAAATCACTAGGAGTAGGCGGATTTCAGCAGCACAAGAAAATGAAGACAAAGTGGATTCTAAGCCAGCAAGCAGGACCAGACAAGGTATATTAATTTGAGATATGTTGAAAATTTTACGCATTGATTAAATGAGAAATAATTTGTATTACTCATTTTTGAAATTTGATTGCCTAAATGGGGTGGTAAAAATGAAATGAAATAGCTTCTAATTGGAACAATTTTAGTCTAGTTCTAACTAGACAAAAGTGTGTATGGCTTGTTATAGTTTATGTACTTCGAAAAATTTTATTCATTTTTTTAAGAACCTACCATACCAATGCCTGTGGTTTTATTTTATATTCGTAGCAGTAAAGTACACATATTATTAAAGTATTATTTATTAATTATAATGTATAACAACTAAAACATTACTACTCATTTCTGGCGTGCTCCGAAATCGTGTTCTTATGTTTTCTTGTCGGATGTGACGTCGTTGGGGGCAACGTCACTTCATGGGAAGCGCCATCTATTACTTGGTCACTAAACTAATACGAATGGTCTAAAGAACCCTGTATGACACACCTGAAGGAAACATATGCAAGGTAATAAATATAATCAACAATGCATTTGACAAAATAAATTTGTGATTTAGGCAAAACAAACTAATAATAATTAACAGTAAAACGAAAGTTATTTAATTTCGAGCAAAACAAACTCAACTCACCCTGATTCCTGATTATAAAACAAGTACTAAGTTTATAATAAGTACAAATTTCTTAGGAATTCACATAAGTGAATATCTGGACTGGGACCCTTATATTATACCGAATTAAACAAGATAAGGATATACTATCACAAAAATATCTAGGGATATGAGGTAGTGCTTCTGTCATCAAAAATTGTTTTTATCATACATTGAAGAACAAAAATTCTTGTAAAGTAAGCTTTAGTCAATTGCATGTAATGATTGTATTAAAACTTAGAAATTACCTTATTATAAGTGCATTAAGATTTATAACCATCTATCAAATTTTGTGAAATGTATCAACACTTGATGAATATTTTGGTTAGTCATTGAAATAAAAAAGTTTTGTTATTAATTTTTAATTTAATAATTAAATTTATTGAATTACCAATAACATATATATTTAAAAAGTGAAAATGTTTAGTATGGAGATTGTGCTCACTAACAAATTTTATTATAGTATATTTCAAGCACTTTTTATAGCTAACTAACATTTGACAAATGTTGGCAAAATGCGAAATTTACTGCAAAACTTTGCTCTGTACTACTTATGTCAAAGTACTAGAAAATAATATATTTGGTTTCAAAATCATTTATCTCAGATTGTTATTGTGTTTTTTTTTCTTAGAAAATAGAGTTGCAGAAATACACATTTTGCTAATAAATTTCATATATAATGTGGGTATTTTTAATGAAATTAAAAGTTTTGAAATTTCAATTCCCGGCCTCCAGGGGCTTTTTAAAGTTTTAGTACACATTTTTAACTTAAGTTTTTCAATGATTTTCGATTACTTCCTTCTTTTTTATATATATTTTTTTATTTTTCGTGTATTCTTAAAGGTGTGGTTGATATTTTTCGACAAGTAATAAACAAAAGTTGAATTTAAAAATGCAGTCACGGCTGACTTTGTATCGCGAAGAGCGCCGACGGAAAAATAATAAAATTAAGCTTCTCGATTCGACGCTACCGTAGCGAGAAAAGTATGGACTTAACGGATATACAGGAGCCGTCGGTGAGTTCCCTCGCTGATGGAGCCACCGTAAGTTTCTCCGTCAGCTGAGTCTAGGATCAACCAAATAAAAATTAATTTTAAATATGCTATATAGCTTTACTATTGTTTCTATTTCAAAACGAAAATGGCAAAATCCACTTTTACTCTATTAAATTTTAGCGTCGGTTTGTCGTAAAATCTGACGTAAATATGATTTGCCCCTTTCTGTAGGACAGGTAAACAAAGCATTTTGTTTAATTTTTTATTTTTTCTACAATTTTTTTTATGATCTTTTTCATTGTATTTTTATTTTAACCTTTTTTTTATTTTAAATGTCTTTTGTAAATATTTCTACTAAATTATAATAAGCTTATTATAATTGTTAACTTTTTCCTTTTTTATTTTAAATCATTTATGTACTCGTCTTTATCTGTCATGTGATTCAGTGTAAACTTTATTCACTATAGCTGGTAAGACATGATTTGGTGTTGTGTTCCTCAACGTAATATTCTACTCTGCAACAGTTTAAATATATCATAATTAAATATTTTTGTAATATTATTGCTGTGTAGGAATTATGTTTGGTAGAACTATTTTTGTATTAATGTTTATTTAAAAAATATATATTTCAAGTATATTTTATTATACAGTCGGTTTTTCTGGAATGCAGAATGCCATAGTTACTAACGGATATGCTGATATTATTAGAAACTTATTGTGAACAATTCGTCGTCCCTAATTTGTAAAATTCTGCTTCCATTTCCAGTTTGTGTAATATGTAAGTTGTTTATTATCTAATTATATTCAGTTTTTATAAGACATTGGGAATATGTTTTAAACAGTTATGTTGAGAAAGCTAGTTATTGTAAGATATATTACGCACGAGTTATTATCAATTCTTCTTAATTAAGCCTAGTTTTTTTAAAGACGCAGCCTAGATTCTTATGTCCACTTCTCATGCCAGCGCTTTTGTGTGTGCCGGTATTTATGATGTCTGCTGGTATTTAGTCTCTCTTCCTTTGCGATTTTTACCAGTTTTGGTCCGTCTTACTATATCCGACACGTCACATATTGTTCTAATCTCATTGCTTGTTGTTCTGTCTCCGAGCTTTTTTAAAAGCTATTTAGTTGCTGCAGTCTGCACCGTTGTTTCTGTGGCGTAGGGTGAATTTTATACATGTTTTGCTTTGGACACTTCGGTATCCTGATATCCTGGCTTCTATTGTTTGCTGTATAGTGTCGCGATGTTAACCCCTAGAAGACATAATCTGTTCTAACACTGTTATTATAATAAATCGCAAGTTAACATCATCTGGGTTCTCTAGACATCAAAGATTATCTATTATGTGTTGGTATGATCATATTGAATTTTCTTGCAACTGTTTCAAATTCGTAGTAGTTTGCATTAGTTTTTGCAGATTGACCTCGTCTTCCAATATCAGCAATGCGTCATCGCATTTTAACTAACCACATTTTCAATATTGTACCATCATAGACTAGACTTTTTTTTCAGATGTAAATATATTATATATATATATATATATATATATATATATATATATATATATATATATATATATATATGTATATATATATATATATATATATATATATATATATATATATATATATATATATATATATATATATATATATATATATATATATATATATATATATATATATATATGTAAGTTGTTTATTATCTAATTATATTCAGTTTTTATAAGACATTGGGAATATGTTTTAAACAGTTATGTTGAGAAAGCTAGTTATTGTAAGATATATTACGCACGAGTTATTATCAATTCTTCTTAATTAAGCCTAGTTTTTTTAAAGACGCAGCCTAGATTCTTATGTCCACTTCTCATGCCAGCGCTTTTGTGTGTGCCGGTATTTATGATGTCTGCTGGTATTTAGTCTCTCTTCCTTTGCGATTTTTACCAGTTTTGGTCCGTCTTACTATATCCGACACGTCACATATTGTTCTAATCTCATTGCTTGTTGTTCTGTCTCCGAGCTTTTTTAAAAGCTATTTAGTTGCTGCAGTCTGCACCGTTGTTTCTGTGGCGTAGGGTGAATTTTATACATGTTTTGCTTTGGACACTTCGGTATCCTGATATCCTGGCTTCTATTGTTTGCTGTATAGTGTCGCGATGTTAACCCCTAGAAGACATAATCTGTTCTAACACTGTTATTATAATAAATCGCAAGTTAACATCATCTGGGTTCTCTAGACATCAAAGATTATCTATTATGTGTTGGTATGATCATATTGAATTTTCTTGCAACTGTTTCAAATTCGTAGTAGTTTGCATTAGTTTTTGCAGATTGACCTCGTCTTCCAATATCAGCAATGCGTCATCGCATTTTAACTAACCACATTTTCAATATTGTACCATCATAGACTAGACTTTTTTTTCAGATGTAAATATATTATATATATATATATATATATATATATATATATATATATATATATATATATATATATATATATATATATATATACATATATATATATATATATATATATATATATATATATATATATATATATATATATATATATATATATATATATATATATATATATATATATATATATATATAAGTATATATATACATATATATATATATATATATATATATATATAAGTATATATATATACATATATATATATATATATATATATATATATATATATATATATATATATATATATATATATATATATATGTATATATGCAAATATTATTTCTAATGAACTGCCCGATATTTAGGCAATTTAGCTGGCATAACATACTTTTATTACATTTTGCACTTGGTTTTTGACCTGTTTAATTATAGTTTATTTTGACATAGTCAAGTACTGCAGTTTGATATTAAGTTTAGGAACTAATTCTTTACGGTCCATTCCGGAGACCGAGATAAGCGTGTGCAAGTCAGTTAACAAATGAGTTTTTTAAAACGTATATATAATTTATATACATAACATACAAATAAAAGGATTAACAGTTCTTCATTCATTTTAGTGCTGCCATTTAAACCTAAATTTGATTGCTCTTGAAACCTGACTGTCCATAGAGCAGTTTAAAGTTGTCTGTCAGTATAATTCCAAATTAATTGGCGTTTTCAAAATAAATCAAAATAACAGATTTAGTATTAAAAAAATATATAAATTGAAATGTATTTTTCAGAATTGCTGGCCCAACTCACCGAAGAAAATAAGGCGTCGACCCCGCGACGGAGCCGTAGGCCGTCTACGTCATCTGAACCGACGGAGGAACCTAACCAATCCGAGAAACCGCGTTCCCTTAGACCCCGCAGGGGTTCCGCTACCGAGAAGCCCGAAGAGGAAACCAAAACGCCGGTGACCGGCGTGGTAAGATCGCGCAGAAGTTCTGCTAACGATTCCGTGCAGATCGTCCCGACCACGCCCGCCAGGAGTACTAGACGAAGAAATTCCGAAACGTTTGAATCTGCCGAGGAAAGTGTGACGAAAAGAACGGCAACCAGTGGACCAAAAAACTCCGAGTCCAAAGAAGATGGTAAATCCGCTCGAGGGCGCCGAAGATCGTTCGATGCGAAGGGAGAACCAGAAAATGTCGTCACCAAAACGCTCGGAAGGCCCAGGCGACGCGTTTCCGTAAGTAAAGAACCAGAATCGGAAATAGTCGAGCCTTCAGTATCTGAATTCGATCTGAGCGTTATAAACGAGATTTCCGACGATGTCAACGGTGCCGAGGTGAAAATACACACTCGTGAAGTCGTAACGACATCTGGTGACAAACGTAACACGTCTCCTGGGGCCAAAAGACATCTGTCGCCGGGCGCGGGCGAATCTGAATTTAGAAAATCTCCCAGATTGATCGAGATTAGCATAAGTCACTCAACATCGCCCAGAAGGTCGCCAAGAGTTGCTGCGTCACCAAAAAATACAACGTCGCCGAACATGGTCACCGTAGACCGAGCGGTTACACCCGAAACGCTTTCGATTCATTCCATTGGTGACGCGGAGAGAGATGTAGACCATAACAAGGCGGAGGTAGGGGCAAAGTCAAATGGTGATGCTACAGCTCCGAATTTGAAATATTATGAAGAAAAAGAGAAGAAAATTCTACACCATAGCAAGTCAGAAATAGCGCCAGAGTTAAATGGTGATGCTACAGCTTCAGAAGGTTCTAAAGAAGACGGGAAAAAAATTCTACACCATAACAAGTCGGAAGTAGCGGCAGAGTCAAATGGTAATGATAGACCTCAGAATTTGAAACATTATGAAGACGGGGTGGAAATACTACACCATAGCCAGTCAAAGGTAGCGGCAAAGTTAAATGATGATGCTACAGCTCCAGAAGGTTATAAAGAAGACAGGGAAAAAATTTTAGACCTTAACAAGTCGGAGGTAACAGCAGAGTTAAATGATGATGCTATAGCTCCGAATTTGAAAGGTTATGCAGAACACGGGAAAATTATACATCATAGCAAGCCAGAGCTAGCAGCAGAGTTAAATGGTGATGCTACAGCTGCGGAAGGTTATAGAGAAGACAGGGAGACAAGTCTGGACTTCAACAGATCGGAGGTAGCAACAGAGTCAAATGGTGATGCTACACGTCCAAATTTGAAAGGTTATGATGAAGGTATGGAAAATTTTCTAGACCACAAGTCGGAGGTTCCAGAAGAGTCAAATGGTCACGCTACAGCTCCCAATTTTAAAGTTAATGAAAATGGAGAGAAACTTATAGGCTGTACTTTGGAGATCACGGCAGAGTTAAATAGTGATGCTACAGCTCCTAATTTGAAAGATTATGAAGACACGGAGAAAATTCTAGACCATATGCCAGAGATAGCAGCAGAGTCAAATGGTGATGCTGCATCTTCCAATTTGAAAGGTAATGAAGAAGATAGGGAGAAATTTCTAGACCACAAGTCGGAGATAACAGCAAAGTCAAATGGTGATGTTAAAGAAGGTGATGAAGAAGACTTGAAAGATTCAGGAAGAAGCAATAAAGAGAACATCCCTGTAGATGAGCCGATGGAGGTCGATGACGAATCGTACGTTTTAACCGGTGGCGACGGAAAGAATACCGAAATGGAAAATTTAATCCCATCCACGGATGATAAACTAGGGGTACCTTCGAACGTAATGAAGGCCAAACTATTAACTATCAGGCTAAGTTCGGTTACGGGTGTCGACGTCACTATAGAAGATGAAGAATCAGGCACTCCGGTTCAGCGAGCCCCGAGCCCCGGTTTTCACCAATTGCTAGCGGCGCCACGGAAATCAAAAAGCCCAGTACATAGTCTACCGACGAGTCCCCGTTTTTGTTTATTCGAAGAATTTAGAAAAAATGAAGATCAAAAAAAGGTTTGCAGCACTTTGATGCAAGAAGCTGGGAAAAAGGAAAGCGCGGCAGGACGCGAAGCAGTATCATCACGATCGGAATCTCTTAGCTTTCCAGCAGAAGTGACGCACTACGAATTCAAAATTTCTTCGGACGAGGAAGACTCCAAACCTACCGAAATTGAAAATCAACTAAACAAATTAACTGACCGAGCAACGTGTGGATTTGCTTTAGCCAGCGTCAAAGGTTCCGATAATATGAAAGCCACTCAGTTACCATCCAATGGAGGGAAGGCAGATAATGAGCGTGTTGCTATTGAAGATAATTTAGAAAAATCATTTGGACAACTTCAGAAAAACACATTTGTTAAGCTATCAAATACACCTTTTGAAAATCGAAAGACTTCAAACTCAATGGAGATGGTTCAAAAATTTGGGCTAACCGCAATTGAAAAATCAGAAGAACTCAAAAATTCGGAAGGGAACATTGAAGAAAGGGTTAAAAGTATGATAGGAAGCGCATTAGATCGGGAAAGCAGCGTAAGTACTGAAAGTCAAGCGGCGGAAACTCCTAAAGATGTTGAAACGATTCCTACTAGGCTAGTGGAGGAAGATTCAGATAATACCGAATTTGTAATTGAGGAAATAGATGATGAAGAACCAATGGAGAGACAGGACAAGGAAGAAATAAAGTCCGGTCATATTGCCATTGACGAGCCAGAGGAACCCAGCAATTCAGAAGAAGACAATGTAGAAAAAATAGAAACCGATAACAACGAGGAGTCGGAACGCTCCGGTAGTGATTTCCTAGACAACATGGCGGAGGAAGGAGAGGAGAGTACACCCTCAGAAGACAGCAATGAAATTATAGATGTTGGTGAATCTGTAGGAAGTTCGGTTTCTCAGTACAGCGAAGGCGATTATGAAAATGATTCCTTTATTTGTGATGACGACGACATTGAGTCACTTTCAGGTAAAGAATTCGATCTGCAAGAATGCGCAGAGGCCGTGAAAGAGGAAAAACAGAGCAAAGAAAAATTAAGGTCACGTATTATCATGGTAAGCAATTCGTCTGATGAAGACACACATGAAGAACAGGTTTTTAAGGTTGAGAATCAAAATGAAGAATTACCAAACTTAAAGAATGTGAGTACAAGTAAGCGAAGGTCGTTGAGTATTCAAGAGAGCTTAGTATTGGACGGTTCTAATGAGCAACTCACTGAAAGAATTAACACGCTAGTCGACACCTTCTGTACCTCAATCGGCAAGGGTGAAATTTCATTGAACTTATCATTGGAATACGAGACCATGACCGGAAATAGTGCAGGAGAAAAGAATGAAAAAACATCTAGGGAGGTTCACAAAACGCGAAAGGCAAGTCTTTCATTGGATGAGATCGACCAACTGGAAAGCCCTGTTAAGAAGAAGAGACGTCTAAGTCGGAGCCTCGAGATTCTTGGGGAAGGCGTCCCGAGACACAAGGTGAAAAAATCGAAGAAAACAAGACGCAAACATGAAAGTGAACGCGAAGATCTTAGAGCAGGTTTTAACATTATAAATCATTTAGTGAGCGATGTTAAAAAGCGCCCAAGACGCACTATCAGACCAACCGTTGCGAATACCGATGCCAATTCTTCTTGGGTAGCGACTAAAGCGACCAACGTGAAACCTTCCACTTCTTTGGTGTCTAAGAAAACGAAATTGGAAATGACATCGTTAAAGTTCCATCCTAAAGATTTTAAGAACAAAATTTTGGCCGATGACAACAGAGTAAAGAGAGTGGAAACGAAAACCCTATTGAAGAGTAGGGGCATTTTTTACTGAGTTATTTCGTCTGTTCTATTTATTTGTTCTCTTAGTTATCACTATTATCCCGCATTTTCTTTATTTTTTATTTTTGAAAATGGCTAATAAAATTAATTTTTATATTTAATCTTGTTTTTTTAATAATGCTGTTTCCCAACAAACGTTTCGGCTTAATCACATCACGTAAAAGAAAACTGATACTTGAATTTGGTGTGTATGGTGGCCAATTATTTTGAATCGTTAAGATGGACAAAAAATATTTTGGAAATAAGTGATACCGAAGTTGTGGTGTTTAGTTTTTCAGAAAGCAAGTAAAAAAAAAAAAAACGCATCCATGGAAAGAATTTTTTTTAATGTTTCATTGTTACTAATTTATTGTAAGTTGCAAGCATTAAAAAAAACATTTTTTTAAAGATATAATCCTTCAGGTGTGCCTTCCTTCTTGCGGTACAGGACGCTTTCCTTTGACTTTTTAAAATCCTCATTCATTACTTTCATTCTTCTCTCCCGTAGCGCCATCAAACCTGCTTCCGTACATATCGCCTAGGGACCGAAAAAATAAGTAAACGTAAATATTTAGTAAAACCAATTTCATTGCCTTAAAAACTACAAAATTCAAATAAAACATGAAGTGAAGTGAGCAACGTGATTAATTTTGCTATTGATTATCGTCCATAAATATAAAAAAAGCTCAACAAATCTGACTTAACTTTGCCATACCTCAATTCCCATGAAATATGTAAACAGAAAACGGACAACAAACTAAAGAATGGAAATTAACATTAAATGGATAATTAATTAAGATAATACAGGCATTTTTGAAGCAAGACATGTAATTTGAAATCTCGTTTTCAACCAATAAGGCTGTGGGGTTCAACAACCAAGATGCCTGCTGACAGTTCAACTCCACAGTTTTGAGCTTAATCATATTATATCGTTGCGCAGTATTTTGTCAAAAAATGCGCAAGCTACATTAAATTTACAGAAAAAAAAGAGTTGTATTTGCAGATCGTTGTTTAGACAGAAAATTGTAGGCGCGGGAATCTTGTCAATTGAAAGTTATGTCCCTTTTAGTCCTTTTTAGTTTTCGCGACCACAGTCCTTAAACAGGTTTGCTTATTGTCAAGTATATCTGCTAACCAAAGTGACCCAAAATTTAAGGTAATTTGTGAATTTTCGAGGCACAAAACAAGATTCACTTCACTAGAATTGTCGTATGTGACGCGCCGCATGTCCTGAGAAAAGGAAATGTGCCTATCCTTATAATTGAGTAATCCTGCATTTGCCTGATTGTTACGAACACCGACAATTATAACCATTGTTGTTGATTATCTCAAAAATGTAATTTTGGTACATATCCCCTTTGCCAATTCCTCGCTTCAATTTATCATTAACATTCAAATTAAAGAAACAACTATTCATGGTGGCATTTAGTCAATTAATTTTACTAACGGGTGCTCACTTGCCAAGTTCTTGATAGTAAATAATTCTATTTTGCACTTGTTTTACAGAAAATACCAAACTAGAAATTCATTTTTGTGGTTATAATATTAAAAAGTTGACTGACTTTTTAATGTTAAAGTTAGTGATTTGGTCCAATTGCATGTCCATCTTGACTCACTAAAGAAACTTTTTACTCTAAATTTTAAATTAGTGTTGTGTTAGTGTTAATGGGATACTTGCGTTAATCCACCTGGATATTTTTACCTATTTAAACAATTAATTTTATTGTATTTACAAATAACTCGTTTTTTTTATTTTATAATTATGAATTAGAGAAAACATGGTTGCTTTAAGTGCCTTTATTTCTACAATTTCTAATGCAATGCAGGATTATTTCTCTCTGTTTTGATTCAATAGCTACTCACGCAATACTGATATGAAGGCATTTTCCTGAAGCAAATAGAATCTTACCATTACAGAGAAGCGTAATCAAAATGTTAGAAGGGAGCTGACGTAAAAGAATCTAATTAACTAGGAGTTCTAACAATACTTTGCAGGTACCTATTGGATTGCTTGGTTTATATTATGCAATGGGTAATGTTGCAAAACATAATGCCTTTCACTTTTATAACACCTGTAATAATGAAGATATATGAACCCTCAATTTCTCAGATTGAAATCTACATATAGCATAAACTATTTTGCTCCAAAATTCTTCAATAATAAAATTAATTGAACTGAAATGATTGATAAAGACATGGTGTTGTCGAAACAATTGTCATGTCATAATATATCATTTCGTGAAAATCTGAACTTTTAGTTCTTATTTATTTTAAATAAAATTAAACAAATAGGATTAAAGACCTTCAAATCGGCAATAAAAATGTTCTTACTTTTTTTAATTATTTAACACTTTGACTTGTGATAAAAATATTTTGCATTGGCTAATTTAGAACTATATTTTTGAAAAGTATGTAATATTGTTTCAACTGCTCTCACTGAAATAGCTGGAGTAACTAAGTACTAAGTAGGTTATGATGGGGTGCCATGTTCTGTGCTGGCAAATATTAAGGATTTGCTAGACCGGACTTAAATGTGAAGTGAGAGCTCTGCCTTATATTTGAAGAGGCAGATGCAGAAAGGACTTGTAAGAGAGGGACGCCATGAATTCCACTCAGAGTGGCGTGTAGTTCAATGTAGTGTACCACAGGGCAGCGTCCTTTTCCTAATATTTATTGATGATATCAAAAACAGACCGTTTAATATATGTATGCATTGCAGAAATTTTTTCAGAATAACTGGGAAAATGTGTGAATGATTACTGATGGAGTGTACAAGTGATGGGAGTGAACAGAATTTTATATTTTGTTTATATATTGTTGTGAATTTGATTAAATTAAATACCTTAATATCAGCGCCGGAGAGATCATCTTTTGCCATGATCAATTCTTGAAGATTAACGTCTTCAGCCAAGGTCATTCTCGACGTGTGAATGTTGAAAATCCTCTTCTTCGTTTTCTCATCGGGCAAAGGGAATTCAATCTTCCTATCGATTCGCCCGGGACGAATCAAAGCTGGATCCAACGTTTCTATACGATTCGTGGCCATTATAACCTAAAATTTCACGATTTCAAGTGCTTGAACAAAGGAAAACGTATTTTTAAATTCACCTTAACGTCACCTCTAGAATCGAAACCGTCCAATTGATTTAACAGCTCCAACATGGTCCTCTGAATTTCCCTCTCCCCGCCCGAATTGGAGTCGTAACGTTTTGTTCCCACAGCGTCAATCTCATCTATGAAAACTATCGAAGGGGCGTGCTCCTCGGCAACTCTAAAAAGTTCACGCACGAGTTTCGGGCCATCTCCGAGATATTTCTGTATCAGTTCGGAACCAACCACCCTCAGAAATGTGGCAGATGTTTGATTGGCCACCGCTTTGGCCAGCAAGGTTTTTCCTGTACCAGGAGGACCGTATAAAATAACCCCTTTCGGGGGTTTTATTCCCATTTCTTCATAATATTCAGGATGGGTAAGCGGTAGCTCCACAGACTCCTTAATTTCCTGAATTTGAGAATCCAGACCTCCTATATCGGCATATGTTTCTTGTGGAGCTTTTTCTAATTTCATAACTGTCACCATGGGATCTGTATCGTCCCCCAAGACACCCACTACGGCATGAACCTTGTGATTCAAGAGAACGGAACAGCCCGGCTCTAACTGATCCTTATCCACAAAGGAAAGAATGCTTACATAGTGCTCACTACCCACAGAGGTAGACACTATTGCGTGATTATCATCTATAATTTCTTCCAAATTACCAACTGACATTGGGGTTCCTTAAAAAAAAATTAATCACATTTCCTTTGTATTCAATTTTTCAATTCATCATTCAAAGTATAAGATCCCCTCAATTATAGCAATTACAACATATTTGCCACAAAGTGTTGAAAGTTGCAATTCTTGTTGGCTGGAGCTGAGAGAGTTGCGGTCTGATTGGAGAGCTGTGATGACGGGTGTTCTAAATGGTTGTACCCTTAGAACAGTCCTTTTTTAACAGTGTCTACATGTGATCTTGGGGAAAGAATGCTGCGAAGTTTTGAACTTTACAAGAACAAAGAATGAAAGTGAAAAATACAGTAATGCAATTCAAACAAGAAAAATGGAAGGAAATTGAATATAAATTACAGTCAGATAGCAAACCCAATCAAAAGCTCTTCTACATAGTGCTCAAAGGTCTTTGAGGCAATAGAAGGGTAGAGAGTGCATCAATAAAAATGAAGCAGGTGAAATACTAGAAACCAAAACAGATATAATAGAGGGCT
Organism: Cylas formicarius; assembly: GCF_029955315.1. Classification (NCBI taxonomy): domain Eukaryota; kingdom Metazoa; phylum Arthropoda; class Insecta; order Coleoptera; family Brentidae; genus Cylas; species Cylas formicarius. The sequence continues at coordinate 26,676,802 of NW_026844214.1, forward strand.
GGAGAGAATTTTTTGAAATACAGAAAATAAAACAAACCATAAAATGGCAGAAAAGAAAGAAAGTAAACAAGCAAAACAAACTGTAGAGCAGAGACAGAACAAAATGAACAGCTCATAATGAAAGAATTGGTTACTGCAATTTACAACAGCTAAAAAAGGAGGAAAGGAGGTAAAAGCGACCTGATTATTGTTAAAAGTTTTCAATATGGTATGAGTAGAAGAAAAGATCCGGAAGATTGAAAAATCTGCTTGATACTACCACTCCTAAAAAAGGGAGATAACAGGAAGTGCAACAATTATAAAGCAACATCCCTACTGTGTACGTCATTGAATTGTTTGAATAAATACTTAAAAAGAGACTACAATCAAAAATTGAACCAACTCTGACAGAAACGAAAAGTGGATTCCGGAAAGGAAGAAGCACGCAAGATTATGTTTTCACTTATAAAGAAATTATGTTCTAGAAGAATAACAAGATCCAAGCCGGTTTACGGCATTCCTAGGTATGGGAAAAGCATGAGATAAGGCTCCGCGAATAAAAATCTGGAAAAGCCTACAGGCAAGAAAAGTCGGCAATAAATTAATAAGAGCACCAAATGTTTACACAATGAATCAAGAAATTTTGTATTAAGTAAGAACCTGATAAAAAGGCAGTTACAACACAAGACGATGTGAGACAAGGGAGTAGCTTACTTACTACTTAAAGCTTTTATGGACGATCTAATCAAAACCCCTTTATGTTGGATCCACTAGAATATATCAGCGACTCAGAATGTGCCTTTGCAGATGATATAAAGATCATAGCAAGAAGCCGAAGGGATCTCGAAAAAAATCTAAATAATTGGGACCAAATACTAACAAACAACGGAATGAAAATGAACATAAATAAAACCCAAGTTATGGTTGTATCAAACGAAAAGGAAAAATTAGAAATCAGAGTACATGGAACAAAATTACAAATGTGTATATAGGAGAACAGTTACAGGTGGAATCCATAGAATTCATTAAGAAGAAACAAATTGTATTGTGGGGTTGTTTACAGAAATTAGGTAGCACTGTACTGTTAAAAAAAAATTGGCTAAGTAAAAGGAAGGGAAAAAGGAAGACCTAGAGAAACATGGGACAGCACCTGGAAAAGGGAAAGAAAAATGGTAGAAGTTAAAAATTTAGCCATAAATAGGAAGGATAGGAGGATTTGAAAGTTTTTATAGAAAATAAGATTGTATGTAAAAATGTCTACCCTATAGGTAGAAAGGGGCATCTCCCAACATCACAGCAGATCCATCCCACAGCATTAATTCCAAAAATTCTTTTTGAATAAATCCTGTCAAAACGCAGGCTATTTTATTGTTTGCTAGTCCTTATTTACTTAATTTTATAACATCAATTTTGCATGGCGTGATGAAGTCAAAATTTGGGATTGTACTTGCACAGAAGTCTTTGTTTTCATTCACATGTGAATAGGATATATCAAAAATCATATTACAAATTTGGTACTGTCTACACCTGTTTATCAGAGGTAAATCATGCGTGAAATCTGGTCTAGCAGCTCCATGAAATCCGTGAAATTTTGTTAAAATCATAATGCATTTTGTTGGGAGTTTTGAGCACTTATTGAGCAATTATTAAGTAAATATTTTTAAGTTATTTGTAGATTGGATTCTAAAAGGTGTTGGTTGAATCATACCAATTTTGACAAATACTATTGTTCAATTAAACGAGTTTATTCTTTACTCAATCCAAAGATTCAAAATTATTTATGGGTTTTCATTGAAATTGTTTCATCATAATTAACAAAATTCTTTACTAAATGTCTAAAATATATAAACAAAATTACAAAATTAAAAATATTAAGATAAATAAAACTGTCACAGGGATGGACCCATCAATTACAGTATAAGCTCAAATTTTCATATTTAAGTTAGTTACAGTTGCTATATCAGATCGACGTTCCTGGTGAGACACTCTGTATGTAATGGGATAACTTTTGAGTGAAGTATATAGGCAACATACACAAAGAACTCATAAAAGTTTTCTCTTGTTGTAATTATCATTTACTATAAAGATTATTTTATTTAGATGGTTTCTACCATACCTAACTACTAACTATTCGCCTGCCTCACTTGGAAACTTACCCCTCAAATCATCCACTTTCGATCTTTCTTCCTCATTTTTCTCCTCTTGGGGCTTAAGCCGTTCTTGATTTCTGATAAATTCTTCTTCCATAAGAAGATAATCCTTAATCCTCTCCATTTTCAATAATTTTAATCGGCATCTGGTATGAGGTGTAACAGCAGGTAGCTTCAAAGCGGTATCCGGTCCCTTAGTGCGGCGCTTTTTCTTACCCACACGGGTAGGAATTGGGGGCTCATATTTTTTCTTTTTATCTTTCTCTTCCTTTTTATCGCCACCAGTGCCACCAGGATGACTTTGTCCCTAATATCATTTCGGTGAGACAAATCGTATCCGCGTTTGACGTGTTACTTACCATTTTAATTAAATGACGATTTCTAAATCAACAAAGGGAAAACCCTGGTTTGTCAAATAAGACAAGTCATTCCGTTAATTTCAGGTTATGTGCACCAGACAAAACTTTGAATCGTCTTCTTTAACCTTTTTGGCCCTCGCCACCATGATATACTATACTTTGGAGCGTGTTTTGGAAGTAGTATTCCAGATATTTAATAAAAATGTTTTACTTATCTTATTCATCTATAGCACTATGGGAATCAATTTATAGGGAAAGTATTGCAGTTTACGGACTGAATTATGGATATATTGAATTGTACTGAGGCGAGTGTCTATGAATAACTTGCCTATGAATGAAAAAATGAGTCACCATAAGCTATTACACTTATAAAAATGCTTACTAAAATAATCTCCAAGTGACGATTCCAGTACTTCATTTTTTCTAATATTTTGTGTTCCTTGATTTCATTAAGAGTAAAAATGTCTTCAGGGTCAGGAGTAAATTTGTTTGTTCCGGTTTTACATTGGGATTTGGAATTTTTATTTTTGCCTAGTTCAAAAGTAGGGTTGAGATTTCAATAAACAGAAAACAGCAAATACACATTTGAATTATTTACGAGATGCCCATAGGAATGAACCTGATGAGGTACTCAATCGCAAGCGTCCATAACCAAAGACGTCAAGTTTTTGTGTTCCTAATGGTTAAGAAAAACTTTATACCCTTATCACGCGATTTCAAAATCTATTCTAGTTCTAGCCTTCTGTAGTTAGTGTGTCTAGTGATGTGAGTGCGCCGGATCGATCACAAGATGGCAGATAAGAAGAGTTAAGAATTACCCCTCCATTGATTCAATTCACCACATCACGCAAAGTTTGTTTCCTAATGATTTAGCGATGGTATTTGAAATTTTAGTCTCGTAAAACGTGCTTTCTTCATAAAGTAGATTATTTTGGTCATGCCATACTGAATTTACTTGCTGGGGCCAGCATATTCATAGAATGTACCGCCATGTTCTTCGAGCATTCCGCCATTTATTGATGAAATAGTGAACTAGTTATTATTTGGTGATGTAGAATTTTAAAATGGAGATGCAATGGATATACCTAACCTACGATTCTTTTTCGAATTAGCTAGTTTTAACCAGTTTTATCCACATCAATTTCAGACATTGTCAATCTGTTTAATTAGCAACCACCTCCCCCTTACGGTGCGTATAAATTTGGCAAGACGCACGCGAGTCGCACTTGTTGATCAACGAGCCTACCGCGAGTACCTGGCGAATTTGTGTACTCCGCATGGCAAGTGCAATGCGCGACGAGCTTCGCACGAACATTTTAGTTGGGGCTAATATGTCGAACGAAGAAAGAATAGCCATAATTTTATCCACAGGTCCTTTAATACTATCAAGTTTATTAAATAAAAAACAAAAACCCCGGCGATGCTGGCGTACTGCTTTATATAAAAAAGTGCCAGGATCGGAACTTCTATCTATTAAGATTTACCTTTTCCTGATCCCATAGACGACTTAATCTTATTTTTTTTCCTTTCTGTAGGTGGCCAATAAGAGGGAGATTTTCTTCTTGCAGGCTTATGCAGATTTCCCGATGACAGAAAATTTCATTCAATGTGTCAATCTTCTTTTTTAAAGTAATCTTTATCCTTGGGATCCCTCACATGTTAGAATAATTTGTAGGTCTCCACTAAATTTAACGTGCTTTCATCCGACCACTCAATTCAATTGTTGTCCGCCTTCCTGCAAACGAAGCTACGATGAACCCGTCCTACTAGACGTGCAAAATCCTTTTGAATCACGCCAAAAACAGACAGAAAAGCGATCGTCGCGAACCTACGTCGCGCAGCATAAAGTAAGCTCGCGAGCCCCGTATAAATTTGACGAACTAGGCTCGTCGTCCGCGCGTCTCGCCATATTTATATAGCATATTCACCAGCAATATTGATAGTTGCGTCTTATTTGAGCCTATGTAGCTACTAGACATCTAATGGCCTTGCCTATGCTGACAGTACAGGAACTGATGAAGCCATAATATAGAAAAATTTTGAGAAGGTCCATTCAAAGTGCGCATGCGCGAGATTTGAAATTTCGTTTTTAACAAACCATGTTTTAGCAAACTATCTTTTTAACATGGTCGCTGACAGATCGACAATGCTTCGATGCGGCAAAAAATAGAGTTAAGGTGTGGAAAAGAAGTTGTTTAAAAAAATAGCGACAAGTGCAGTGTTTATAGTATGCGGAATTAGATACAGCATCCGCATCGGCGTCAGTGTAATTCTGTGTGTAATTTGACGTTTTTGTTCTTTAAACCCTGCACTTTCTACTTGAATTTGTTCATGTAAGATATTTTTTCCGAATTCATGCATGCAAATCGGCGCAACGCGTTAGTTAGTTAGGAAAAATCTTGAAATGGAAAAATTATTCTCCGCAAGTCTGAAAAGTGGATAATTTGTTTAAAAAATTATAGGTATTGGAAAACTGAACCAAGAAAATTAAAAACCATTATAAAACAAGTCAACAAACAATTTGTTAAAAAAAACATTTTTGCAAAAAGTTTAGCCATTTAACACTAACGCTAAAAAGTATTATTATTATTTATTAACATTTGAAAACAAAATTCCATCAAATTAAACAAACACATTTTGCTCGAAAAAATTGCATCGTGTCTACCATCAAAAAATTTCCAGTTAAAAATTCATATATTTTAATAGCAATTGTATACTAAAAATACATGTGGAAATTGCATTGTATCCAATGGGCTGTAGATGCTAGTATCAATTCACACAATAATTTAACTTTACTTTATTGTAATCTCGATTTAAATTTAGACGACTAAACTGTCTCGAAATGTTTTAACGGTGTAAACGCACATGGAACATTCTAAAAGATGCACACTCAAATAATGTTTGTATGTTACCTGTCCAAGAGAACTTACCAATGAAGCACGCCAAATTTTGAATAATTGCCTAAAATTCCTGTACTGGCTTTAGACTCCCCAAAAATGTCCTGCAAATATATCCGTTAAATTCTTCCTATTGCAGCATAACTGATTCCGGTAATTCCTATATTGACTTTTACAAGGATTTGTAGTTTTCAAAGGGCATTTCTTGTGCTTGTTCTAGTAAAAATTCAACTTTCCTGTAATTCTTGCAACTATTTAGATGTCTCTATAAATGTAGGGAATTTTGCTTAGTAAATTCACTTGTAGGGCCAAGAGGGGTAATTCTAAACTCACTTAAAAACTGGTTTAAATTTACCGCTATTTTTGAATATCCCGCGTTTTCTTTAAGGTTGTCTGTCATCTATTGGCGCGATAACGAATTTTGTTTGTTGAGAGTGCTGCAAAAGTTTTGTTTTTCCTTTTGGCAGTTGTAGTAAAATGTGTTGAAATTTCTTTTTCATCTTAAAGTAAGTATTGCTATAAGAGTTTAATATGTTTAAAATAATGTTATTTTATTGATTTGTAAATGATTCAAGGTTAAAGGAATCCAAGTTTTTTTTCTTGTTGGTGTTTACATTTGTCCCGTTCAAATCTAGTGGTGGGGAAATGTAAAAATTGTTTTGAGGTAAAAGTAAACATCAGTTTACTTTTACCTCAAACATCAGTTTACTTTTACTCCAAAGAGCTATGAGTTGTAATTAGATTCTTTATAGTATATTATGCATCAAGTGCGGTAAACGGCATTTGACTCACGAGTTTATTTGACACGAGTGGAATCAGTTTTTAATAAACGAGTGAGTTAAAAAGTTTACCGAACGTGTTGCATACTATACTACTATGATCGTTAGTTTTTGGGTACATTTTCGCAAAACAACACAAATACATTCACCAACATGACCGTCAGAATTGACAAACGTCAAAATTCAAGGCGTGGGAAATATCTCCGAAAACATCCAATCTCTCTCAAATCCGTGCGGTAAAACGACACTGACGTGGTAAAGTGACGCTTCCCGCAAGCTAGATCGGTGGGTAATTAGGTATTTTACAGACGGGAGTAGAAAAAAGAGTTTAACACATGACTTTTTTGTTTTTCGTTGAATGTTTGTTAGCTCGAGCAAATGCGGGTTATCCATGCGATAAGGATGAGTTACTTAATCTTATCCAAGAATGTGTTAGGGCCCAAAATATATCAACTCCTTTCACTAATGACAGTCCGGGAAATGATTGATACTATGCTTTTATAAAGCGCCATCAAGATGTCTTATGCATGAAAGATGCAATTTTAGGAGTGTTGCCTTATCCATAAATTAAGATGCGAGGAGAAAGAATGTATTACTATTTGCTTTATTATCTTATTTCTGTTAACTCAATGGTTTTTTTTAACATGGTAAACTTTTAAAAACTTTACTTAGAAATATATTTGTTTTTTTTTATACCTACAACTTTGTTAGCTTTAATTTTATTTTATGTAAAAAAGTCCCACATTTGCTTAGAAAGTTGGTCTACCAAGCTTACTAAAGTGTTTTTAGTTTGTATGTATATTTTGAGCGTTTCTAATAAAACTTTCATATATACTTCATCGGGGCAAATGTGAAAAAAAATATTGTGGTTCAAATTACTAATACTACGTAAGGTTTACAATTGCCGTATGTTTTATCTCCATAATTCCTCTAGTTTTTGATATAGATGTTTACAATTACCCCGAAATTGTTGGGTTAAATGTAAACAATGAATTTTTTTCAAAATATTTTTTTATTAAAACATTGAATTACATATTTTTCGACCAAAGTATCTATAAATAGAGAGTCCAGTTACCTTTTTTTTTCTTTTAAAAATAATTGTTTTTATATAATTTGAATATATTTGAAAATAAAAAAAAAGGAATTGTTCAAAATCTTTTACAATTACTCCACTTGACCCTAAACATTTATGTGTAAGTCCATTTTCCCATTTGTTAAATGAAAAATATACATGTTTCACTGTTTCTCTAAAATCCTAGTCGTCCTCATATTTGCAACCACAAACACAACAAGTTTTCCAGCGGGTAAGCGTTTTTATCACAAAAATACGAAAAGGCAAGAAGATAATCACATTAAAAATTAAAACAATGGTACAGTGCACAGATTGTTCTGCGACAATAGCAATTATTTAGCTTGGCGTTGCCAATTATGTTCGGATTTCAGAGACTGATGCTGCGTTCTTATATACATTAATCAATTTTTCAGAAAAATTAGGGCAATGTCGCAACTCTGTTGAGCGACAGATCCACATCTTCTGCGGGGCATACATTTTTGCAAAATCACGTTTTTGGACACTGCATCTGGATCTTTGTGTCTCAAACATCAGTCAACATGAAGTACAATTATTGCCGAAGTGAGCAAGTATTTGTGCTGCGGTTGTAAGTTTACATTAATTTTGTTCAGCTATTTCCGATATTTAAACCAGAACAATTTTACGTATCCGCCCTGCTATCGTTTCAAGATCCTACCGACATGGTAACTAAATCACCACCATAACGATATAGAAATAGAACCGTAGGTTGTATTCACCTATCCGAAATAAAAAACATACAACAAAAAATAATCGCTTTTATTCGATACAAGACATTTTAGTCAACCATATTCGGGAGTAAAAAAGAACTACGCCTCGTTTATCACAAATGTTTGCGTAACATTGACTTAAACGATCTGAAACAAAAAAATCTATTATCCTTAACGGTTAATTTAAGACGCCTCTATAATACGAAACGATCTAGAGTACCTGGAGATGTCTCATCGCAGTTCCCACATACTTTTCACTCTCACTCCCATCGTCGCTGGCCTCTGTGGTAGCGGAAGTTCGTAAGGAACGGCACTCGGCTGAATAACCGTCGACCGAGGTACCAGTGGTTGAGACTGAGGCTGCAGCGATGCGCGTAACATGCTGCTCGGAGAATTAGGCAAAACGTCACTGGGTTGAGGAAGATACGTTGACTGTACACGCATAGTTAATGGAAAACCGCTATTTTGAGGAACGGAGTACTGCGTAGGTGCATAAACGCTTGTCACTGCCGCCGAGGATGCGATAGTACCATGAGAACGCGATCCTGGACTTGGCAACGTGGAAGAAACGGAATTGTTAAGGAAAAACGAATCACAGGGAGTCGAATTGGAACTAAGACTCCTGACGTCGTGCAACACATGAGTGTAAGGTGGTGGTGGTGGTGTAGCAATATTCGCAACGGGAGGTTGAACGATTCCGTTCATGTGATTATTTACATTTATCCCATTAACCGACTCGGCGCCATCTTCCTCTTGCGTCAGCAGCAAATTCGTCCACACTTGTAGGTTCCTAGGAGGCTTGTGCTGCCTCTTATAGCGGTACGCCACGTTGAACGGCCCGTTCTTCATCGTGATCGGCACTTTAAACACCCGCAAGTGTTCTTTCAAACTTTTCAATTCTCCGAAACATTCATTCGCCTTTATCGCGATGTCCTTCGAACTGGGCAAATCGGTTTCAGCCACTTTGTCTGCGAACTGCTTCTCCGGCGCTACTGCGGACAAAAGCTCCTTAATAAACTGGACGTCCGACAGTCCGTGATCCATTTTGTTAAGTACGGAATTATTTTTAATCCTCACGTCCGGTTTTACAACCGACACCGTACTATAAGTAAGGTTGTTGTCGTATACGGGGGCCACATTTCGAGACTCCTCCGTCGCGATACCGGACAATGGGTCCCTATTGATCTGCTCCATTGCAGGTTGAGATTCGTCGTCATCCGATAACACAATCACATCTCCCTCTTCACTAGCGCTGATCATATTGGATTCGGGCAAAATAACTTCCTCGACGGGTCTTATGTCTAGCCCGGGAATGAGTTTGAAACCAACGAATGAGTTTTGATATTTCTGACGCACTTCCAACACAAGATCCACCTTTTCCAGCTTCACAACGGGACCCGAATTCATCATCTTCTTCATCTCGCAATCGTGTTTGATGTGCGCTTCTTTAGCCTCTATGCTTTTAAACTTGGACTTGCAAAACTGGCACACCATGTGCTTCATGCTGTGCCACTTCAACTCCGAGGCACTGTACTGCACCGAGCTGCACAAGTTGCACACGAACAAAGCTCGAGACTTGAGGGATAGAGTTTCGGGAGTTTCATCGCTCATCGAGGGTGCCACTTCCGCGTTTTTATCTTCGTCACTTTTATTTTCCGATACGCTATTACTTTCTGGCACAGTACTCATCTCACTTTGAAGGGAATCGTCGCTCGAAGACGACCGTATACGTTTCCTGCGTATCTTAACTTTTCTCGTTCGCAAGGGACCGATGAGTATCGAGCTGCTATCACTGGCATCTACCGAAGAAGACCGTCGCTGTTCCATAATCTTCGTAAACCTGGGCTTCTTGGCATGGCTTCGATCACGACTTTCGGGATTCTTTTTGCCGGCCTTTCCTAGACTATCCCACGCCCTGGTGGGTTTAGCTGACTGCAATGTCGTGGTGCTCTTTTTCGCAAACGTCTTCCCCAATTTGGGAACGTAGATGTACTTTTTTATGTCGAGCTTTCGCTTTTTAAAGTACCGTTCCACTTCACCCATGTTTAGAGACACGGTCGGTGACATGTTCCTGCCGAAACATTTTTTCGGCAATTTCAATTGTGGATACTTCCGAAACACGTCGGTAATACTGGGATGTATAACGTCCGTCGCGGGCATGTTCGGTGGTTTCCTTTTGATTTCCGACTGCACGATTTCCGGCCTCGGTTCTGATTTAATTGCGGGCTTTGATGCGGCAACGTTGGAACTGTCTTTCCTGATGATGATGTTCGTATTCGGTAATTTCATTCCGCGAGTCAGCAACTGGTCGCACTTATCCTTGAAATGAAATTTTGTAGGTTAGCGCTTAATCAAGTGACGATTATATCGTATGATGAAATACCTTCAGCGCCTTGTCTTGCTTTAAAGCATCTTGCCGAAATTGGTACATCTTCAGCGTTATTTTGCAACATCGCGAGCAGACCTTCTGCGACACGATGTCGGTAGGTTCGATCTGAAACATAAAATTTGCAACTATTTTCGCCTTTTTAAAAGCCTTGGGATAAATGGACGATAATAGGAAATCCATTAATAAAGAAAAACCCTTTATTTTTCAATAAAAATGGCAATAATGTAACAACGGGTTAGAAATGATATTTCTAGTAAGATGCAATAATAAAAAAAAGTAACGCTTTGAGCATAAAAGTTCCGAGGACCGGACTGGATGGTCCATTCGCAGGTTTGACATTGTTCATACGCCTTTCATTCAGTAATTGTTTGCACAACACACATCAACTACTCTTTATTCCTTCGTCTTCTCCGGCAACCCTCACCATATCCGGCTTGTTCATACTCATAGTCGCTTAATCATGTTTTGGCCTTTTCGGAATCTTTCAGAAACATTACTTCAGATTCTTCAAATGTCAGTTGTCGCTTTCTCATATAATTTTTTAGTATAGGTTTCTTCTTTCATATGGATTTTTAACTCTTTTCATTCGAAGTGACGAAGTAGATTAAACCAGGATGACGGCTTGGTCTATTTCGAAGTTCAGATTAATGAGCAGGTGTCTTCGGCGCGACTGAGGCTAGGAACGAAGATAAATGCTCAATAAGCCAGGGTATCTTGCCGACCGGTTGCCGAGGGTTGCCGACTCTCCAGGGCACTTTAACACAAACTTTAGATGCTATGTTAAAGGAGACGATAATTTATGAAACACGATCAAAATAAACGAGTCGTTGATTACCTCTTCCCAGTTTGCTAATGATGAGCATATACTACGAATCCCAACGGTTTGATGCTAGTTGAAACATGGATATTCATTTTCTTTCCCTCTCGACAAGGTCTACTTCTTCTTACCATTTTACGATGAAATAAGGCAGGCATAAACGTTTCTTTCCCAGTTGTTCGTATACGGTTTCGTGAGTGTTTTTTAGGATGTTGTGGGATATTTTATTCACTTGTAACCCTTCCTCTCTCTTGTTAAAATTGTGTTTGTGTTTATGTATTTCGATGAACTCTCGATGTGGTCTTGAATAATAGTGCTTCTCCGTGGAAAATACTTCAAATCTGAATGGGAGATGTCCATCTTGTTCTATTTCCAATGCAAATGGGATTTTCGGATGTATACTGTTGAGATGCAGAAGAAAATTTTCTAATTCATCTCGACCGTGATTCCATATGACATCGTCATATGTCATCGACGTACCGTAGCCAATGACTAGGTCGTTTTTTGGCAGTTCTTAGTGCCTTTTCCTCAAATCCCTCCATGTAAAAATTGGCAATAACGGGGCTGACCGGACTTTCCATAGCGACTCCGTCTCTCTGTTCGAAAAACAAATTATTCGACTGGAAATATTTGGTCGTGAGGCTATGTAGGAATATTTTGGCTATATCGGGAGGGAATTTGTCATTGATTTTGTTAATCGTTTCCAATAGTGGGACATTCGTAAACAAGATCAAAACTGACTAGTATATCTGTGAATGTTAGCGCAATGTCCTTAACAATTTCGATGAAATGTCTTAAATCCCACACATAGGAGCTGGTTCCGCCGATAAAAGGCAGTAACAATTTCGATAGGTGTTGGGCTAATTCGTACGTCGGGGATCCAATCGCGCTAACTATCGGACGTAGCGGAGTATTTGTTTTATGCATCTTCGGTCCGTAAAGCCTCGGAGTAGCGCTTCCGTTTTGCACAAATTCATTTTAGTCTCTTGCTCAAAAGATGACTTTTTTTATGAATCGTTAGGATTTTAAATATTTCCGGGTCTAAGAGTGTTGATAATCGGCAACATTAAGAACCACTGTAGCATTATTTACCTTATCTGCAGGCAAGACAATGATGCTAGTATCCTTATTGAGTTCTCCTAACGCGCGGCACTCTTCTCTTGGCGGCAGTTTGCGTATACCCGCTTCAACGTTGGCAATTATGTCTTCGATTGGCAGGGTTTTCGGTGTAACGGCAAAATTTCGGCCGTTTGATACTACGGATATTTCTGCCGTCATTAAGGTACAGTCAGATTTGTTAATGACACCTCGATCAATATCCAAAATAGGCATAGTTAATTTGCCAGATAACATTGTTAATTTATCGAATTTCTTAAGCTGTGTTGCCCGTGTTTTCCATCCAGTACTCTCCATTGACTGGTGAGTGATCCGATCTATCTTCATCCAGTCGTCTACGTTTCTGCGGGCACTAATTGTTAAATGTAATTATTAATTACGATACCGGTCGTGAAAGCCTACGGAAGTACATAAACGGTTTAAAATGATAATATTAACTTATGTGTTTTATAGTTTAGTAGTGAGTTTGTTTAATAAACGAGTGCCCGAAGAAGTTTGTAAGGTTGCATGAGTACATGTTTGCGAAACAAAATCAATGATGAAGTGACAAACGTCACGATCAGTATTTATAATTTACCGAACTCTAACAACAGTATGAACAGGTTAACATGTAATTTCTGAAACAATTACAGAAAAAGCGTTTTGTTTACCCAATATCCGTACACCGAAACAAATATGACCGCATAGCAGAACTCCAGTCGTTACGTAAGTCATTTTCCTTCTCCTCCTATCCGTAAACGGGAATTCGTTAAACGAGTGTATCAAATCAGATGGGTGTTATATTTCAAAATATAGGCAACTAACAAGTAACCAAAACAAATTCCTGAGTTTCTCATTTCATAATACCAAATCAAATCTGCTCTCGCACAGTCGAGATACCTTCGTAATCGACATTTTAAAACGTTTTCACTCGAACAACAAGCAGAACGACACGCAAGAGTTATCAATGCAGCGTTGTCCGGCTGCTTTTCGTTGTAACAACAAGGCAACGCGCGGGACGAGCGGCGAAAAGGGAACCATGCAGCCAATCACTCTCGAGTACTGCCGGATACAGCCAAGTTCGACGAACGTTGCCTAAAGCGATACGAATGTTTTAGCTATTATTCCGAAGCCGCATCGTGTTCTTTTTATTCAGGGACATCGTTGTTAATCAATTTTCGATTAGTTCGCATGCGCTTTATCGCGTAAGAGTATATTTGCTTCGTTCGTGTCCGAGCCGGTTTAGAACTGTGCGGAGTTTGCGTTGTGTCTTGTTGGTGTGAACAGGATCGTTCTGATTCGGTGTTTTGTTTTCTTTCGACCGTTGAGTTATATAAACACTTTTTGTCCGGCGAAATAAACTTGATAGCATAAGAGAGGAAAATTGTTTTGGTTTTAGATGGTATGATTTAAAAAGGAGAATATAGTTAGTTGCGTTAAGTAATGCCAGCATAAACGATGTGCGTACTTCATTATCGGATAATTCCTGAACCGGTCCGAACTAGTTCTTAGTCTGGATCCGGGATTTCTTTCGCTATTATCTTTGGAACACGCTCAAATCGTTCGTTAAAAGTTGAATTTTGTATTTTTGCAGTGCGTAGTTTATGTATTATATTGTTTTGGTATTTCTATATCTGAAGCAAAGAGCCAAACGATATTTATATATATATTATAGTTATTCATCCATTTAACAATAGTAACTACGATGTTTTCTACTTCTAATAAAAATGTAAGTAAAATTATTTTATATTCTTTATGGGCCCTTAAACGGTCTTAATAATATAACGACTTAATAGGGTATTTTGTGACGTAGTCCTAGAAATACGATGTAAATTTTAATTTCGCGAAAATAAAAAACGTCTTTTTATTTTTTACCGACAATATCAACACACAATAGAACCTTACATTTGGACTTAATACCTTCGTAGTGTAATGAATATTTCAACCAGTTTATTTTTTAAGTGCCACTCAGAATTACGAATACTTAAAATTGGTCGGTTCTGACAAAACACTATTTTTATTGAAATCGAACTGGAAAGATTCACTAATAAACCTAAAATCGTAAAACGATGGACAAACTTATGCATCTATACACAAAAGTACTGCTTCGCGTTTCAAAGACTTTCCCGTTGAACTGTTTGCGAATTAAACATGAGTGACTCAAATTTAGTTAGGATTTATTATTTTTCTAGTTATACCATCATTTACTTGTTAGCGGCTGTTGCATACTACACAATCATTTGTCGTTATTTCATTAAATTTAGGCACTTACAAACTGTCTTTAACAATCATCAAAGATAAAAAAAATGAAAAACTACTAACAGCCTTTTCAGCAAGTTCTAGGGATCCATCGTTTTGGTAATGCGATTGAACTCATGTAAGCTGCCATCTGCGCGTATAGTTAGATAAGACTTGAGTTACAACTGTTGGAGATCGTCCGTATAATACGAATATAAAAATATAAAATTATGTTACTATAATTAATTAATAATAATACTAATAACAATTATTAATGTTAGATAAATAACAAATATATAAACAATAACAAACAACTAATACGTATTTAAAGGTATCACAAGAAAGAAAATCAGTCAGTGAATGTTATCGTCTTGAGCATAGTTTTTCGTTTTGACATTTTCGCATAAATTTCAGTATTTATATGACTTGTAGCTTGTCAAATTTACTTTTTCCCTAACGGAGGAAAATTGTGCCTAATGTCGCAGCGACGAACCCCGTATGCTGTATTCGTGCTGCAGAAATTCTGATCTGGATTACTTCCGACACGTCGCGACATCATCAACCACATATTTATGCACAGATAAGGCGACTCGTGGTCCAATAGTCACTGGTTTAAGTATTGAAACAGTCGACTAAAATTAAAAAGATAAGATAATTGAGGTACTAATTACTTACAACTTCATTTGTAAATTTTAGTAATCATATTCCCACTAGTCAAATAAACTATAGGCCTTGGAGTGCAGAGAAACAATAAAGGGCTCTACAGTGTTTTCTACCCTATGAAAGATGCACTTACTCCATTTCACCATCCATTGCCTTTACTCCCTCTTGCAAGAGAGTTTATACGTTTCTCCATATTTTAAATATGGTATTTTGCATTACTACAGAACCTTTCACTTGCGCCCATACCAATTTTATGAGGTTCAATTTACAGTGATAACGTGGAAGGCGAAAGACCCTTATATTTCGTTTTGATGCGTCGACAACAAATTTCGTTTAAAGAGGTATTCAAATTTACAATCTGTAGTAGCCGCATTTTCAGCAGATCTTTCTAAAAGTGCTTCTTATGTAAAGAAATTTGTTCGGATTTTCTTCAGTTGCCGTCCAAGGTAGTCCTTTTTTATGTATTATTTTCTGATTGTAGTATATTTATATTCATTTATTATGTCTTCTCCTCTTGCTGTACTTCTCTTTGATGGACGCGTTTATCTTCGTGCAGAAGTCGGTATATTGTTCACTGTCCAACTTCAGTCATATTGGAACACTTTTCCACATTGTTCTCCGAATGTTGAGTTTTAATATAATTAATTTAATAATATATAATTTTCTCATTTTTAGTAAACGCAGTTAACTTTGCCAGCAAATGCTGGAAAGTAACTGTAATTCTAATTTTAAACACTAAGGCAAGGATAAGCCAACTATATGTCCGTCTACCTGCCACTCTCGGGACCCGTTACAATCATTTTACAGTCCAAAAATAATTATAATCCAATTTGATCACGTCACATTAAAATGTCGATTGTTATGCGCGTCAATTCGGTTGGGGCATTAACGTCAGGTTGCAAGTGTCTCAAATGCCTAATGTGCAACAAAAGTGAACCAAAACTTCAAATATGAGTATATTGCCCATGTTGGCAAATCTAAACAGCAAAAACAAAATCGCTGTTCAAAACAATTAACTTCTTGCACGATAAATCACGTGAAACATTCTCCGAGTAAAAAAAAAGACTCAACGCTAATCCAGGAGCCAGCAACACTGAACACAATGTGGCAAACGAAATGTACATAACAACTACAAAAATCGGCCCCAAACGCACAACGCGACGCCTAAACAAACCGGTAAACCTCGATATCCCGAAACATAAAGAGCGGACCTCGTACAAACAATCATGGCCGCTTACCAGAACACCAGTCGTCACGTAGATCATTTTCTTCCTGTTTAGACCGAGCGACGGCGATTCTTCGAATATGTGTATCAAATCGGACTTGCTCTCGCATAGTCGACACACGTCCGTGACGGACATTTTGAGAGTTTCGTTTAACACTCGCCGACCATCACACAAACCGTTATCAACGTGCCTCTGCAACACGCCACCGCTTCTACCTTCCATGTCACGTCGACTCTGACTGAATTCTGTTTTAACGGTCGCGCGAAGCGACTGTCTGAGGGAAGGGGCAAACCAATCCGCTTTGGTTGACGAACGATCGAGGTCGACGAATATTACGTCGCATTTTATTACGTAGGAAGTTTATCGGTATCCTTGGCGTTTTGGTTTTATTACCTTATCGACAGCGTCACATGGCGAGTTCTGGGAATGTTACACCGTTGATTCGTGATATTTAAGATTGGCTCTCGGTACAAATGGGGTGGGAGATAGCGCTAAGTGCGCGCGCGCTGTTTTAGATTGATATTTAAATAGTCCCTGCGAGGTTTCAAAGCTTTAGATATTGCGGACACGGAGTAAAAGACTGGGTGGAATTTTGAAAACTACGAAATGATGGTGGGGATTCTCTAATTCGAAAATACAGACAGGTTCCTCTAGAAAACAAATTTTATGGACGATATTTATGTATGTTTTTTTTAAATTTGACTTTGGCGTCGTCGCCGTTTTGCCCTCTCTTAAAATGACATAAGACACCTATGGGTACTTTCTACATGAAAACTACCTGCTCTGAGACAAATTCTTGTATTTTCATGACGCATTTTAAATTAAATGTTATCCGAATTATGCTTGCGTTTTATATTTTTCACTAATTTTGAATTTTACGTCTTCCCTGACATTTCACTTTCACGTAGATATATCGAGATAATTTCTTGATTTTATTATGTACACCATTTTATAACAAATTGAACTGAGGTGGCTTTTACTTGATGAAAATCCATTTATCAAAATAAATAAGAACTAAAAGTTCAGATTTTCATGAAATTATATATTATGACATGACAATTGTTTCGACAACACCGTGTCTTTATCAAATGATAAAGACACGGTGTTGTCGAAACAATTGTCATGTCATAATATATAATTTCGTGAAAATCTGAACTTTTAGTTCTTATTTATTTTATCAAATGATAAACAATTGTCATGTCATAATATATAATTTCGTGAAAATCTGAACTTTTAGTTCTTATTTATTTTCCTTTTATAACAAACTCCGTGGTCCATAACGACACGCAAATTGTAGTGTGCCATCCAGGGGCGCCAACCACAAACGTCAAATATTACTACATCAAACACGTATGAACAAATAGGGCACAGAACATATTCCTACATAGATTGCAGTTCACATCTACCTAAATTTAAGATTCCGAAACATAAATACACAACTAAATGAGTTCTAAATTGCATTTTCAAAACATGTAACGTATTTTTTGCACAAAATATTAGGCAACTAAAAATACACTATTACTCAAAGCATAACGACCAGACCCCGTAATTTTAAAGCAAAATGGCAGCTTACCCGAACGCCAGTCGTTACGTAGATTATTTTGCTCCTATCGAATTTAGTACACGGGTCATCCTTAAATATATCTACTAAATCTGTGTTGTTCTCGCACAGTCTACATACTTCCATAATAGACATTTTTATTCTATTAGAATTTTGGGAGATTGACTCAGAGTGACCCCAATAGCAATGTACTTTCCAAATCGTCACTCATCGTCAAGCGGCGTCAACCATTTGAATAAGACGTCAGCGATCACGACGGCATGCGGGGCAACTGAAACCGAACACTTTGAGAAAACTTAGAAAACTGTTCGAGTTCTTTGCAATCTCAGCTACCTTGTGCTGGGTGGCGCTGTAGTCATTATGCTGCTGTCTTGTTACCAGTTCAGATATCGAAATTTTGGCAGACATGATAATTACCACAGAGCTATTAAAAATAAGCATAGTACAAAACACGAATCTGGTTTAGTCGCTGGTTTCGTTTCGTGACAGTAAGATTGTTTTCATTTTAGCTGTGAATTGAAATTCAATCATCTAATAGATGTTTTGCTTTAGTTCACATTTAATTTTATAACAGAACACCACAATGTCAGTTCCACGGTTTGTACATACCCTTTTTTCTTCTTTACAGGTCGTGCACAAATAAACACAAATTTACTTGCCTACAGATTGACATAAATCCAAAAAGGTAGAAATAAGATGGTTAGTATTTTATTTGGAAAATGGAATAAAGTTCAGAATGGATCCTAGTGAGTTTTGATTATGATTTAAAAATTTCATTTTCTAAAATATCTTTTGTTTAAAATTTATTTTAAGAAATATAGTGTACTTTGATGGGGATAGTTGATGTAAATGGAGCTCTAATTTCACCAACTTGTCTTTCTTTCACTTATGTTGTTTCTGTTGGTTAGTGCTCCCAACTAAACTAGCCCTGATACAGTGTGTTTTCATCTAATATTGGTATAAGCAATCACAATAATTATTCGAGGGACAATATGTATTTAAATACATTTCTACAAGTTCACTGTCCTTATGGTATTTTTCACAATAAAAACTGTCACCTATGTTAATACCCAACTTTGACATCAAGAGAAGCATGAGACAGAAGATTGCAACTCTGTCTTTTGTTATTGGATTTGTCGATATATTTTTTTGTATTCATGTTTCCTACCATTTGTTTATGTGTTTTGATGTTGTTTTTTGTTCTAATTTATTATTTATTATTTGAAGTTAAATGGCAGACGCATTCCGGAGTGTAGCTCTTGACGCTTGAGCTTGAACTATAATTGAGGCTAAAGTCTCATACACATTAAAGCAAATGAACCGAATGAGCATTCTGATGTAGACGGACGAACGCATGCACCGCGCTGAACACGCTCATGGGATGCGCTAGCCGATCAAAGAAGAAATTCTTGGTCAACCAGGATGAGTTTGAAGTAGCATATAAACACACCGAACGGCCCCTACGACATGGATTTTTCACAAGTTGAGTGTTTACCATTAATCAAAGAATTTAGAAAGCTAAACATGAGCTCTATTTCTATAAAATTAAAAAAGATGATGCTTGGAGGGAAATTGCTGAAAAACTGAACAGAGATTTAAAAAAAAAACAGATAGTCTAAAGATTCTTATCGGTGAGAAAAAGCAAAAGTTAAAAAGAATGTTAAAAGGGATCAGGTAAGTTCGAATTTATTTGAGACTTTCTATAAATTATAATCACTTAAATAATTATATTACCATATTTTCTGTGTAACAATATTTTAGCAAATATTGAAAACTGAATGGTACTTGTAAAAAGTTTAATACAGTTGTCAGTTTACCTATGTAATTTTAATACATAAAACAGGGGGTTTCTTTAATTTCAATGACATTGTATGAATACATCGCTAGCTATTCCTAAATTTTCCATGCGGTTCTGTGTGGAAAAACAAAAATTCGCTCGACTGAATGGTCATTCGGTTCGTTTGCTCAGATGTGTACGCGGCTTAAGGCTAATCCGGAATGTTATAGAAAATGTGTAGTTGTGCCAACCAACGCGAATTATTTGCAGCGGTAGCGAAAATTTCGCGACGAGGCCGAAAGAGAAATTTACCTAGAACCGCACTCTAGGGAATAAATCGTTCAATTTTTTTTTTTTTTTCAATTACAATGTACTCATCATCTGATGAAGAAGAGGCACTTTTGTTACTTGCCTTAGAAGCTGAAGAAAATGTCAAGTGTGTATATTTTTTCTACACAGTATTTATTTATTAGTAAAGGACTGGTGCTGATTTTTGTTTTTAGGAAAATAAAAGGGGGAATCATGGTATTAACTTGGAACGAAACAAGTATGGAGAGTTTCATACATTGATGCCAGAACTCCGAAAGGGTGAAAAACGCTTTTATACATATTTCAGAATGAGTGAGTGTTTTCATGAAATTTTGAACCTTATCACAAATGAAAGTCTGACACAAAATATCATGAAACTATTTCACCTGAAGAACGACTTGCCTTTGCATTGAGGTAGAAAAAAAACAAATTAATCAATTAGGTTATGTATTTTTAAAAGAGACAAATAGGAAATATTATTAATACATGATCACTGAATGGATTAGGTTGCCGATCACTTGAGACTGCTGAGACACATTTGTCAATAAAATATAGGTATTATCGTCCTATGACAATCCAGATGAAGAACTGAGATCTCCACTTTCAGGACTCGGTACTGGTAAGTTATCATCTGATAAAGTCTTGTTAAGAGAACTATTTCGTCTTTCAGTTCTAGGCATCACATTTGTGTTGAATTCCTCATGATGCAAAAGTTCCTGCTGCATGATGACTTGAGTAATTTTCAACTTAGTTTTCCTTGAATAGTTGAATAGGATATATGCTGTAGGAACATATGTAAATAATAAACAGTTTCAGTATTACCTACTATTTTCATCCAATCGCATCCCATATTATGTCTCTCTTATTAATGTGTTTGTAATCATCATGCCTTTTGCTTGCGATACAACATTAACATAAAAATGCTGCACAATCTAGATCGGATGCGCTTTTCACCTTTCTGATATTTGACAGGCTGTGCTTGATAGGAAGGGTGTCCCAAAACTTCAAATTTCCAAACTCAACTTTTATTTTAAAAACTAAACAAGTCATGAAAATGTTAACGTCATTTTTCGTTTCACAAAAAAGCACCAAAGGTAGGGACATACGCCTCAGTCGCGACCAAAATGAGACAGTGTACTTTCAATATAGGCAGCAAGTTCAATACCCGATTTTCGATAACAAGAGCAAAGAAAAAATGAAGTTATGAAGTCCGTGATTTGCATTTTTCAGAAAATAATTAAATAGCGGTGACCAACGAGAAGTGCTTACGGAAAATAGGTGTTCCAACATTGCCGTTACCGCATTCTAGAAAAGAAATTGAAACGTTGGAACACAATAATATTTAAATCAAAATACTCTAACTTTAAATTACATTTTATTGCTCACCATAAACAGTTTAACTGATTGTTGTGGACCGACCTACACGCCGTTAGTTTTGTTTTGTTTGTTTTGTTGCTTATGCAATTTTTAACGGTGTTATAGAATTCTATAGCCATGATACATCCTTCGAGTCATTAGACAAAATCAATGGTACGTAACAAAAACCAAAACCATGGTATCAGTTTCAATCCGTGCGTCTCGGGCCATCTATTGGATGATAGCCGCGTCACCCGTGGGAATTGTAACCAGTGAACTGTTGGTAACTAAAAATCTGTAAAACCTAGTCTGGCGAAACGTGGTGATGACAAGCTGGAGAATTGGAGAACATTGCTTTAAATAAATAAACATTTATAATCATTTTATGGTTTGTCGTGAATATTCAGAATCGCCAGTAGAACAGGTCATTGGCTATTCAAGTTTTTTACTGGAAAGAAATAATATCATTAAAAGCGAAAAAAAAAGAATCGTCGTTTGAAATCGTTTTTTTTTTTCCTCTCAATTGCATTTCGGTTGGCACTAGATGAATAGATAGATAGACAATCCAACTCCGTATTTGTAAAATGTTGTGCTCAAAATTTGAAGTTTAACAGAGGCATCTATTATCTATTTTATCTTTCTTTCTTTTAACTATTTTAACTGGCAAGTCTGTAGGCAATACTTTTTGCATTTGTAGTTGATGGGTTGACGATGATGCTCAACAGATGTCAGAGCAATCGGAGTTAGAGATTCTTTTCCTTAATAAAGGTACTTTAATATTAAATAGTTTTTTAATACTCCAGTTTATACCTAAATACACAGTCATACTATTAAATCTATAATTTTTTGTTAAAGATAATTATTAATTAAACAATTTGCGACATTTACGATTTTTTATATATTGTTAAAATATGTGTGTCGATAAGCCGTTCCGATAAAACTTGTTGAATAACTTTCATATCGTTTGTTACCTTTGACTGGATTTCCCTGGTTATGCAAATTAATGATGCTTTTGACACTGATATACATTCCGTCTACGAGCAGGTCCCTACAGATAAAAATGGCAGTAGCATATTTTACATGAGGTTTTTATTTTTATATCATCGCAACATTTTCAAACAACTGTTGCAAACAACAACTGTTCTGTCGCCCTCAGATAAGATTTGGGAATTAAAAATGAAATATGTTATACTTGGTGAAAGTTTTTTTATTTTATGAATTTTACAGTATAATTATGACCCTCCCAATTCTGTCAATATCGATACCCTAAAAAATATCCCTATATATTCAAAAAAATGCTACGCTTTATTCAGAGTGGTCGCTTTTCGGATTTCTTAGAAACTCGCAACGTGAAGTTATTAAGTTTGTTAATTGTTTTATTTTTACTTATTACCGTCCTATGCAGTAATATAAATGATAGCGAACTTTTTTCCGCTTTCCTACAATACATAGTTAATTTCACTTCGCTTTTGTCGTTTGCCATGTGCATTTTGTTTCTTAATTTTGTTACCTTTATTTCTTAATACAATTATCTATCAGTGTCTGTAAACATCACATTGAAAAATAAAATATAGAGGAACAAGAAAACTGTTGAAAATAGATTCAGGGAAATCATAGTCAACGAATGCAGTATTGTTCTGCATTGGGTCAGACATATAAGGGCGGTTAAAATAAGTGCTAGTTTGTTATATAAATGTTGGGTCGCGCTGCAAATATCGGGGAAAAATGATGTCTTTATTACTTTTTACAAAACTTCTGGATTCCTCCGTCGGTTTTTGTTGAGTCGAACTTGCTAACGTTTAGAACTTCAGAGCTTAAATGAAACCGTTTCCCGTTTTACTTAAGTAACTCTCTACCAGACCAAATTAAAAAGTCCGGTTTCCTTGTTTAAAAAGACTCTTGTCAGATTAAAGCAAAAGTACAAGTCGTTTAAGTTTGTGTTATATAGTTATCTTTTGTTCTCACTTGACTGTATTTTACTATTACTTATTTTATTCAATGTTTCATTTAACATATGTAGGTGGCTATTATTATTATTATTTTTTTATTATTTTGTAATAGTAATGTTTGATAAAATGTAAATAAAGGCATAATTTATTTATTTGCTTATTTATTTATCAACGGGCCAACCGCCAAATGTAAAATAAAATTCACATAAACAAAATACTAAAAAACAAAATAAAACAAAATAAAACAGAATGAAATAGATAAAGATCCAACCGTAGTATGACAAACATTGGTTTTCCAAAATGCTAATATTAATATAAAAGTCGACACGACAGTAAGAACACAGATAACAGTAGCGAGGCATTGTTACAAGATACTATTCAGAAGTCAGACAACGGAACAGTTTCACTGACGGTCTTTTAGTTCTTTGTTAAATATTTTTGCACTCTGACAGCAGTCAAGTTGGTCCGAAAAGCAATTTGCTGGTGCAGCTGATCTAGTAACTAATTTATCTAAAACCGATTGTTGCGGCGGTAAAATACTGTAAATATTGAGAAATTCTCGTATTTGCTTGTTCTCAAGTCAACTTTTTTCTTATTTTCACAATTACGTCACGATCATGAAAGGTTCAATCAAATAAAATAGGTGATTACTGGACTTGAAATTTGAAATTTTTGCCAAGAAACAAATGTAAAAAAATTAAAGCCAGCAAAACCTTTTATTAAGAATGACTTTTTCCGGTATCTTTCACTCTAGGTGCCTTCTCAATCCGTGGATATATTGTATATATTTTGTTAAATAAACATTTATTTAAAAAAAAAAGCAAAGTTGTCATTGCAAATTTACATTTTATAACTGTCGCGTTAAAAAACAAAGCATAAAGATTTTATCGAAAAGATCCGGTTAACTCGTAATACTTTGCGCTTATCTGAAACGACCAACGAAATTAGAGGTCGAGAAATACAATAGGCCAGAGCGCAAACGATTCAAAACGCGACTGGGAAAAAACAATCAAATTTATAAAGGAACGACCACCGTCAATGAGAAATGCATTCGCCATAAAGTTTTGCTTGAACCTGCGCAAAAAGGTTAAGGCAAAAGGCACCGGGGGGTATAACGTCAAACTATAAAGTTATTCGGCCGTCATCCCTCCTAAGTCGCGGACGCAACAGAGCTTTGACTTCTGCGCGAATACATCGCGAAATTTTTTCCCGTCGGTGTATAAGTGTGTCACCTTAATGCCAAAAAGCGTTTTGCTAGTTAGTGCTGCGTGAACTTTATACATTAAATTAATTAAATTAAATTAAATTAATTACTTTGGGCTAATTTTGTGCGCTGGTTTTATTTAGTCGACCGGGTGAAACGCCTCTTCGCACTTTCTCACTTGACGACAGGTAAATTTATAATTCTATTTAATTTATTGCGGTATTCAACGACAACCAATTAATAATAATAATAATAATAATAATAATAATAATAAGAAGCAATGAAATGCGTAATATCTAATTAAAATAAAATAAAATAAGTATTAATTAATAATGTTGAATTAATGGTAATTACAACAACCTTGACGATTACGTAGGGTGCTCAATTTTTTGTTGTGCCACGTCATAAGCGTTATTTTAAAACATTTGCGATAAACTTTTCTTCGACCAAATTACAGTGGAGACAATATACGAGATAATTGTATCGAAATAATTACTTTCTAGTTTGGAGATCGATAAAATTTTAATTCGCTCTTGCTAGTAAATATTGTTTAATATTATACATATTCATCTTTCGTTGTTTTCGAGAAATTATTTTTTTTTATTTATTTTTGCTTTTTAAGGGAGGTATAGGAGGTACTTATCAGTCTCTCATGTCAATGTCTCAAACTAATATTACTTATATATAAATAACAAACATGAACCTTTTATGCATGCATTACCTTAAAATAAACTTGTTGCTTTTTAAAATCGAATATCGATAATCGAAATATTTTACTATCGGTTTAGATATATCACAATTGTTCAAATTAACAAAAAAAGATTTTTAAATCTCCCAAATTAGAACAGGCTTCGGGCAGGTGTGCTATATTGGACACCGCAATGTCAGACCCTTCAAATCGGGAGTACTTGAACTTAGTTGTTGTAACTTCTTCAATGCAGTTGATGAGGGTTAGTCTCTGTGGCTACATTGACGTCAATTAATGAAAATTGTTTCAAACAATTCCAATTATATCATTTATGTAGCACTCAAATCCATCTTTTAAAAAGCACTTATTTATTGCTCTCGGTGGGAAATGTCGCCATGCTGTCCAAATCCATATTAAAGCGTTGGCTACAGTAATGTTTTTTTAAATTTTGTCTAGTGTATAACTGTTGTCTGGCCATCTGATGTGGCGTTTGGTCTAAGAAAAATAAGTTTCACATAATTTTAGAATGCATTTAGATGTTGCATTATCTAAAAACAATACCACTTTCCTATTCTCTCTCTTCATCTTAGAATCAAACTGTGCGAACCTTTCAAACATCGAGGATCTTTGCTTTCGGGTAAATTTAAAAATAAGGCATATTTCAAAGGACTCTGTGTCTATTCGGAATTCGGAATCCACTCCTTTCGGTGTTTCAATCATTTTTTCGTTCAAAATGTTGTTGTGTTAGTGTTTAAGGTTTACATAGTGTAGTGTATTTTCCCTAATTTTTGGAGCCAGAGGCCCGTGAGGAGAGCGGTGTTTTTTTTTACTTTAGTTGGTTTAAAAATTTTTTGTCAACGGTGACCAACAGGAATCGTTAATCTTATTTGTAAAAAAATTGAAACATGGTTGTAACCTGGTCAAATTACCTCATGTGTAAATAAAGAAGAAAAAGAAGACTATTCCAAAGCACTGTAAAGAAATATATAAGAACAGTTTGCCTTATAATGTTGCGTCTCGGGTAAATAGATTTAAAATGTTAAAATATTTTGTAGTTACATTTTAGTTCACATGGCAATCAAGTTGGAAAAAAACAGTAAAAGCAATTTTTTTCTATTGCAGATGAAATTAGCACTGAGGGTTGTTGAATATGAATTTGGAGCAGTTATCACAGAATTATATAGTTATTTATTTATTTATAGACGCGAAAACTTAGCTCAAGCTTATACTAATTAAAATATATTTTATTAACAGCTTTAGTTAAGCAATTTCACATTATGACGTATTTGTTTTCTTCTTTGTAATAATTTATATGTATAATACAAAGCTATTGCTTAAATTAATTTATTTACCAATTTATACAATATAGTGTTCCCAAACAGTCTAAAACCATATTTCCAATGTACCTAAAACTAAACTGATTAGTTAAAATACAATTTTAAAAAAATAATTTTAAATATAATATAATAATTAATCTTAATATTTACGAAACATGGAGATGACATTGAACTGAAACCCAAAAATTTATTTTTATTATTAAGGATTTTAGGAAATATATATTTTTTCATGGGTTCGTAATTTCAGACCGCAGTAAATTGAAGTTTAAAAAATATATTTTGCTGCCCCACTTAAAGATTATCCTACCTACACTGTAGTGTAAAATTATAACGTAGGACTGCCTCACTCCTCTACCTTTTGGGGAGTGCCCTCCTTCCCCACGACCCGCTAACCCCTTCCACATGGCCTGTAGACCCCGCCCACTTTACCCTTGATCTCTCGAAACTCCACCTAATGGATAAACAAGCAAGCACCATTGTGGGTTTAATCAATCCCCCTCCTCAAATATACTCCCCCCTCCCTTAGCGATGGTGTCCTCAATGGCGGCGTAGCCAATCAGACCCCAGTGTTATTTTCATCTGCAACTTGCTCTTACTGTTTTTTTCCAACTTGGTTGCCATGTGAACTAAAATATAACTACAAGTTATGAATTTGGATCAATTATCACAGAGTTATATAGTTATTTATTTGTTTATAGACGCGAAAGCTTAGCTCAAGCTTATACTAATTGAAATATATTTTATTAACAGTTTTAGTTAAGCAATTTCACATTATGACGTATTTGTTTTCTTCTTTCTAATAATTTATATATATAATACAAAGCTATCGCTTACATTCATTTATTTACAAATTTATATAATATAGTGTCCCCAAACAGCCTAAAACCATATTTCCAATGTACCTAAAATCAAGCAGATTAGTTAAAATACAATTATTAAAAAAATAATTTAAAATGTAATATAATAATTAATCTTAATATTTACGAAACATGGAGATGACATTGAATCTGAAACCCAAAAATAATCGACTTTATTATGATCATTTTGATACAATTATTCAGGATTTTAGGAAATATGTATTTTTTTTGTGGATTCTTAATTTAAACTGCAATAAATTAAAGTTTAGTTAGTAGCCAATCAGAGTCCAGATATTTTCCCCGTAAGAAAAGCAATGACGGCCCAAGGAGACTTGACGGTGGAGACATTGTTCGAATGACAGTCAGCACCCCTAGTGGTTGGAATGTAAACCAGCGTTCCTCTTGGAATAATATTTTCTACATTAAGGTACCCACACCTAGTGGGTTTTGACAAAAAAATTATTTCAAAACATTTATTACTGCGAATGTTACCCTCGTGGCCCTCTACCCGCAATTTATATTTTTATGCGCTAGCGATATGGGAAGAAAACACGAAAAGTGATCGATTTATTTTTCGGAACAAGAACCTGGCTTGTACCCCAACAATATTTTCAAAACAAACACGAGGTTAAAATTTTCAATTAAGAAACGGGAAGTAGGACATTAGAAACATATACATTTTTTAAATTGATCGAGCTATCTATCGTGCAATAACTCCGCAAAATATTGGCACATTCTTCTATTTTAAGATACTTTGAAGTATTCGACTAATTATCTCAACTAAATAGTCGAATACTGCTGCTGCTACTACTACATGAAAGGGTCTTTCTGTGGCATCTCAACAAAGCTCAATGAAATCTGAAACGTTCATGCTAAATACTGCAATATTCTCTCTGCTAACCCCCTAGCAGACGCTATTTTAACCTGCACTCCGTTTAAAAGAAAACTTTTACAACAAAATAGCCTCTCTGAACCACACTTAAGCGCATCACCCTTTCCCTGTCTAGCAGACATCAGACGAATATCGTCCCCTTTCATCATAAAATTATAAAAAAAATTAAACAGTTGGTGTAACCAATTTGGCACTAAAAATGGAAATTTTCGAGACTCTACCCACTCTAGCGGATGGTGTACATAAAAGGTGCCTACAATAAATTTTATTATTATTTTTAATGCAGTGACACATCGATTATCTAATTCTGAATTTGGCCAGAGTATCTGACTATAATTTACGCGCACTCTAAAAAGCGACCCAGTCGAAGCAATGAGAGTCACTGAACTCCCATTTTAAATATGATGTTCAAAACAGACACCTTCCAGGAGGCGATATTCGAGATTCAACAACCACCTACTAGTTCGGTACTATTGTTACAAAAAAGTAGGTGATAAGTGGAATAATGTGGAAGATAAGGTACTGCATCAATATTTTCCTAAACATATTGCCATAGCATTCCGTAAGAGGTTACCTCGAAGTTCTCTCATTTAGTCAGTAAGCCTTTAAATAGGAAATTACAATCCAATCAAGGGAGGACTTTTCAATAGAAACATTGTAGTAGTAGAAATATATCAATCATCTACGTCTTCTTTAACCACATGCCAACTTAAAAATATACTGCAGTACCCTGAAAAAAGAGGTTCTATATTTCCATAAATATATGTTTTCAAAATTTTACTAGAACGGTTCGCGATATAT
This sequence comes from Cylas formicarius, assembly GCF_029955315.1. NCBI lineage: Eukaryota > Metazoa > Arthropoda > Insecta > Coleoptera > Brentidae > Cylas > Cylas formicarius. The sequence goes on from NW_026844214.1 coordinate 26,705,925, forward strand.
GCGGTGTTGGATGCAATGTGACCACGACCACTGCTTAAACTTTGCATATTTCGTGTCCCCGTCGACTGATCTGTTTTATATATGGAAGTTAATAGTTCATCGCACCGCTCTAAACTTCCTATAAAAAGGCAACGCAATTCTGGTACTTAACGTATCAAGTAATATGAGAAATTTACATTTACAGTACCCCTTTGCACGTGCGCACTGACTTTAGTGCCATAAGTGCAGCCGTACTATCAGAGCAGAAGAAAACTCTCCTGCTTCCGTGGTTGAGCCGAAGCACCTCTCTGGCCGCCATCAATATAGCGAAAATTTCCGTCTGAAACACGGTGCAGTACTGACCCAGAGGGATCGGGAAGCTTGATCCCCTGGTCCCGCAACCCGCTCCAGCTCCGGTTAAATCTCCCATTCTGGACCCGTCCGTGTACCAGACTAGTCCATCCCAGGAGCCAACTCTGCCCTCTGTCCATTCTTCAATTGATGGGAAGAGAAAAGTCACAATATACGTTTTCTAAAATAATTCCGCCTTTAGTAAGTTGAACCTATGTTGGCTTCGAAAAGCGAGGGCTATATATCTTCCAAAATGATCCTAATCGTTAGCCTTTAGAGGTTCGACGAATAAAATATTCTTTCGACTCGAGCAGGGATGGATTGTCAGCAAACACACTTTGCCAATTCAATTCTGAGATGTTGTTTCACAAATTACCATGATCTGTCAAATATTTTACTTAAAAAAAATCTATTATCTAACAACTATATACCTATAAAAAAAAAACGCCTTTTTTCAAGTTCAACAGTGTGTTCGCTTTGAAAGGCCTAGGTTACAAACTTCCAAAATGGTGCAAACCTTCAAAGAGTCCACAAATTAGATATTTATTCAACGCAGCCTTCGACGCATGCAGTTTCAAAACCTTTTTGGTTTCCCGATCTGCAATTCAATTGTACACTAAGCAGGGTCGAATTAGCAGCAAACGTAACAATCTTAACAAAACCCATCGCTGCTTCTCTTTTAGGATTCTGCTTGACGAATCACCTCGACGTCAAATATTTAACGTAAAACAAATATATCTATTACTTTTACCAACAATTAAGTACCGTTTTTTTAATAGTTCTGCCGTTTCGAGTTCCAAAATTGTTAAATCTTTAGACATTTTCAAAATTTATCCAACGCAGCCTCCCATGCACGCAGTTTAGAAAACTTTCAGGTCTTGGCGCTAGGCATTTGTACAGGAAGCATGGTCGGATTATCAGCAAACAGCACACCCGTCGCTTTTCTTCTCGGATTATACTTGACGATCGATCTGTCAAAAAAACAAAACAATGTAAAACAAGACTTGGATCTCCGACCTCACCCCCTTTGCTCTCTTCCCTCGATGGCCAGTTTTTCATTTTATTTTAAATTTGAAAAACTGTTTTTAAAACACTCAAGGATGGGATACCTTAGCAAGTATATACATAATACTAAGTCAAAAGCTTCGCCATTACTTATTAAAGCCGCAATTTCAAAAGCTCTTACCTATGCTTTTCCACCTTTTTTTATTTATGACCACAAAACTTAAACTCGTTGGTGATATTACATTACAAAAAAAACAAATGTAGATAACAGAAACAAACCCTTAACATAAACGCCATACCAAACAGGTTAAATTTAAGCCACCCTCCATTACTGTCGTAGGCTCGGACATAGTAAATAACGAATTCAACAAAGCCGTAATTCTCAGTAATTTAATTTATATTTTGTTTATCTAAGGGGCATTTCCACAATTGATAAATATATTACGAGAACTTTTCCCTTAGTTACTACCTTAAAAAACAAAAGAAAATGTTAGATTTGATTCAAACTTTTTCGATTCTTATAAGATTGAGAGGATTATGGTCTGTATCCATTAACCAGACGTTCATTTTTGCTTGCAGGTACTGTTGAACCTAAATACAAATCAGTTGTAGGTTGTTCGCTGCTGCTTTTCTTTTGGGCATTAATTCAAAAAACCTTCAATGATAAATTTCGATGGCATTTTTAATTTCTCCCTGCTGATTTTTAAAAAATGGTTAAATAATTAATCAAAATTAGCTCGTCACAAATAAGGATAGGGCTATCTTGCTACCGAAAATCTGAAATTATGATAAAAAAAAGTACCTTCCTGTATTTAAACTGTTGCCTACGATGGCGCCTATATACCTATTATAGGATTTATTATATTGTAATCTATATTTTATGCACATGACTGTGTATTGCTTCCAAATCTATCCATTTTTTCGGTTACTGTATTTTTTCTAAAATAATTTTTCAAAACGGAGTTACAAAGGAATGAGGAGAAAAAAGGAGAACCATTATTTCTCGCACACTGACCTACAAATTTTATAAAAATTGACCTCCAAATAACGCGTACTCTCTCCTAGTGTCACAGTTTTTAGGTCACATTTTGCTATACTTTTTGTTACAAAAATTAGGTAAACGCCAAAATTGGTATAAAAAGATAAACGAGATAAACTCCGGCACCGGGACCAAAAAGTATTGTGAAACTTAACCGTGAATTATTCGAAATCGAATACAAATTAAAAGACTAAGGATAAATCACTCGCAGCTTTGCAAATAAATATCTAATTAGTTACTTACCCGTTCATGTTATGTTCATGTCAAAAATCTCCAAAAAAAGTAAAGGCATTCGGAAACACGAAAATGTGTCTCTCTGTAATCGACACCCCAAAAATGACAAACAGCATAACACTGAGCGTTTGAAAATGAAATGATACTTGCCAACCGTCCTTATTTTTCAAATATTTCAAGTATTTCAAACCTCCAGGAATTTATTTAATAGGCGTAAGGTATGCAATATCTGTAGAAAAAGTGTGAGAAAACGAAATAATGCAGTTGGTATCTACGGTAAATCCCACGAATCGGAGGTTTCTGGTATACAAAGAAACAACACATCTTGCATCTTAAAAAATTCTAGAGGACTTATTTAGTAGGCGTAAGGTATGCGACATCTGCAGAAAAAGTGCAAGAAAACGAAATCCATCCCCTCTTCTGGAATTTCTCAAGATATGTGTGTTGTTTCTTTGTATGCCAAAAACCCCGATTCATGGGTGATTGCCGATTTACCCTAAAGACGAAATGCGCGATTTCGTTTTCTCAGACTTTTTATCCAGATGTCACATACCATAAGGCTATTAAAGAAATTCCTCAAGATGCATTTGGGTCTGTATGTTGCTTCGCTCCCTCGTTTACCCTTATTTCTTGTGTGGGTGTTCGAAATATATACTGAACCATCATTTATTAAACACTCGCTCCGCTACGCTTCGCTACGCTCCGTTCGTGACTCAAATGCCGTTTACCGCACTTGTATAATATTCTATGAAATGTTTTGAATATATAATTTTGCAAAATCGCTAAATGGAATAATGAATGTCTTATTATTATTATAAAATATAACTAGGAAAAGACAACCAAGCAAATAATCATTCGCCTCAAGCTGAATTTTATTCGAGAAGCACCATATCAAAATATCATTTTTCTGCCATACGAGTTGTTACTTTCATTTGTCTTCGCCCACTTCTTGACATTAGGCCCTGTAGGGAGATATATCAAAGACGAAATTATTTGGTCGTACGATTTTGGCTCGCCGCAATTTGTTGCAATTTTAATGTCGTTCGTCTCGATATCATTCTTTTACGCCTTCATTCGAGAAGCATTGATTCACAAAAAGTACACGTCAAGCGATAATTCCCCAATCGGAACCAGATGGCGTATGTTGGAGCTCGGAGTTGCGAGGACTAATTGTTCCCGTGTAAAATTTCAACCGATAATGTGTGATTATTACTGCATAGACTCGTGATCGATATGCCGCAATGACGATCTTTTTGCTGTCATTTAGGAAATACTACGTAAAGATCTATTCACGCGTTGGAACATCGTGGAAGAAGAAAAAGGTTTTCAAAAAGTTTAACTTTAACTGGAATTTAAACAAAAATATTTTCATAATATACAGGTTGTCCCGAGAGTGTTAAAAATATCATAGTCCTCTTTTTGATATTAAATCCACTTTATGTTAAGCATTTTCGAATTCTACGACAAAAACAAGTAAAATAAGTGTTAAGGTTATTTAAACTAATTTTAATTTCTTAAACCATAAGAACAAAATTTATTGTCATATAATAAACATAATTTAACTTTCTTAACTTCAACTTTAACTTAGCCGGAAATGTACTTTTTAGTTATTTATCGAGTGGTTGAGGGTGTCCTATGACTTTTTTAAAATTATTGTTGACAGATAATTTATTGGGATAATCAAGTTGGTCTGGTTTCGTCGTAAAGTCTGTTTACGGAAAGATCTGTGAATTTGAAGATATAGTGATTGATAACTAATGCTTTACTAGGACTTGACATTGATATTAATATTTAAAAAAAAAACGGAATTTTAAATTTTATTTTTGATCCGGACAAAACTAACTTTAAAGATAACATGAAATGGAAAAATCGGCTTTTGTTTGATGGCATTTTTCAACCATAAAAATTATATTGGTATGCCATCCGATAGGTAATTGAAAATTATATTCCCTTGTAAGTTAATCATGGGAAGATTTTCGAATATATAATATGATTTCTCGTTACAATATACTGTGACTTTCGCTGACCTAATTTAAACACATTTTATATAGTTGAGAAACTAATATTGGATTACATTTTGACATAACTCAAATTATTTAAAAAACATATATATGTACCAAAACTTAATTGAAACACACACTGTGTGACTGTAATTTTTAAAAGTAACCATAATAAGATTTCACATATCCCGGAACTAAAGGTTTTTTGAAACCTTGTGATTTGACCATAACATTCTCTGTAATCTGCTAAAATTAAATAAAATTAAAAAAATGTTTTAAAAAATTGTATAATATGAGGGCATTGCAGGAAGTGTTAGTTACATTTGAGAACTAGGTGCATAGTTTATAATCTATTATCTTGATTCGGGTTTAAAGGCCGTCGTCGGTTGGAATTACTTCCTAACGTTTCGCTAGCACGAGTGGCACAGAGGTCCTTCCATCTCCGATGTTGGACGTAGACTGACGGTTTCTCCTGCGCAGGTTGTATTTATCCCGATTGGTGGTGGGCGGGGCTTGTTCCGCTTCGGTTGGTCTCGGGATATCGATCGGTACTGTTCGGGCGTTCCTAAGGATCGGGTTCCAGATTTGGTTGAGTCCAAGGGTCTCCTCCTTTCTGTTGAAATTGTGTGGGTGTTTTTGTGTCTCAATGGCTTCCCTGACTAGTCTGTTGTGATAGCCGTTGACCGATGCTAGTAACTTACAGCTCTCAAAGTGTATCCTGTGTTCCCCGCTGCGTTCAGCTACTGCAGACTTCTCTGTCTGTCCTAGCCTGCAGCATGCTTTGTGCTCCTTAAGTCTCGTTCCCATTGATCTCTTGGTAGTTCCGATGTAGACCTTTCCGCATGAACACGGAATGCGGTAGACTCCTGCAGCTGAAAGTGAGTCCCTCTTGTCCTTCGCTGACCTGATGGTCTGCTGGATCCTCTTTGTAGGCTTAAAGATTGTTTCCAAATCACGAAGGTGTCATCCACGTACCGGAACCACGTTGCTGGCTGGTACTCTGAGGTCTCGATCGCTTTTTCCTCAAAGTGTTCCATAAATAAGTTGGCTATAACTGGACTTAATGGGCTTCCCATTGCCACTCCGTCCACCTGTTCGTAGAAGTTTCCCTTCCACATGAAATAGCTACCGGTCAGACAGACTTCAAAAAGTTTGCAAATATCGACAGGAAATATCCTGTTCACCAGGTCCAAGCAACTCTTCAGAGGTACTTTGGTAAACAGTGAGACGACGTCGAAGCTCACAAGGATGTCGTTTTGTTCAATATTGATATCTTGAATCTTGCGCACGAAGTCGGTGGAGTCCCTGATATAACTGGTGCCGTGTCATACGTGTGGTTGGAGCAGCGATGCCAAGTGTTTAGCCAAGAAATACGTTGGTGATCCGGGTGCGCTAACTATTGGTCTTAACGGGACATCTACTTTGTATATCTTAGGTAGTCCATAGAGCCTTGGTGGAACAGTCTCCGTCCTCACAATGCGCTTCTTGATTTCTTCTGACAGTGATGATGACTTGATGAGCCGGTTGGTAAGACGTAGTCTAGCTTGCGTCGGATCCTTTTTCAGGGGTTTGTAGCTTCCCGGGTCCAAGAGTTCCTCAATCTTCCTTTCGTAGTCCTCGGTCTTCAGAAGAACGGTTGCGTTTCCTTTGTCCGCTGGGAGTATGATGATACCCTCATCCGTGTTCAGACTACGCAGTGCCAGTCCCTCACTTCTCGTCAGGTTAGTCTTGGGTGGTTTTGCCTTCCTGAGGATGTTGGCTGTCTCGATTCGTATCTCTTCGGCATCTTGGTCCGGTAGGTTCTTGATGGCTGCTTCCGTGCTGGAGATGATCTCTTCAATCGGAATGTGACGGGGAGTGATTGCGAAGTTCCCTCCTTTGGTTAGCACTGTTCTCTCGACCTCCGTGAGTACTCTGTCCGTCATATTGACCACGAGTTGCTCACTGTCTAGGCTTGCTGTTTTGGGCGCTTGTTTTTTCGCAAACTTCTCGTACTTCCTTATCTGTTGCTCCTTTGTGCGGTCCAGTTCGTTCCTCATGTTGGGATGTGAGATTGCATCCATTCTGTCCCAATTCTGTTGTTCGATCTTGTTGCCCAGTGTCCAGTGCAGGCCAAGAAGTTCCTCGTCCGTCTTCGCAATGCTACGACCAGTCGATCTTGTTGCCCAGTGTCAAGTGCAGGCCAAGAAGTTCCTCGTCCGTCTTCGCAAGGCTACGACGTGGATGACACCTTCGTGATTTGGAAACATGGTATTCAACAACTTTCTGCAGCATCTCAACAGTCAGCATCCCAGCATCCAGTTTACTATGGAGACTGAAAATGACCAACAACTTGCATTCTTGGACGTACTAGTGAGGAAGCGAGGTAACAAGCTGGGCCACACAGTTTACAGAAAATCAACCCATACGGACAGGTACCTGCATGCTCTATCCAACCATCACCCAAGTCAAAAGTATGGGGTTATCAGAACCCTGACAGAACGAGCCCGAAGGATTTGTGATCCGGAGAATCTCCAGATGGAACTTGAACACCTGAAAACTGCATTCGAGGCAGATGGCTACAGCAAGAGGGAGATCGAGAGATCAATGAACTCAAGATCATCAAGATCACGGGATACCGAACAACGACCCTCCACCTCCCACGCATATCTGCCGTATATTCCGAGTGTCACCGACAGGATTGGCAGAGTATTGAAAAGACACGACATCAAAACAATCTTTAAGCCTACAAAGAAGATCCAGCAGACCATCAGGTCAGCGAAGGACAAGAGGGACTCACTTTCAGCTGCAGGAGTCCACCGCATTCCGTGTTCATGCGGAAAGGTCTACATCGGAACTACCAAGAGATCAATGGGAACGACACTTAAAGAGCATAAAGCAAGCTGCAGGCTAGGACAGACAGAGAAGTCTGCAGTAGCTGAACACGCACTGGGCAGCGGGGAACACAGGATACACTTTGAGAGCTATAAGTTACTAGCATCGGTCAACGGCTATCACAACAGACTAGTCAGGGAAGCCATTGAGATCCAAAAACACCCACACAATTTCAACAGAATGGAGGAGACCCTTAGATTCAACCAAATCTGGAACCCGATCCTTAGGAACGCCCGAACAGTAGCGATCGATATCCCGAGACCAACCGAAGCTGAACAAGCCCCGCCCACCACCAATCGGCATAAATACAACCTGCGCAGGAGAAATCGTCAGTCTAAGTCCAACATCGGAGATGGAAGGACCTCTGAAGAAGCTCGCCACTCGTGCTAGCGAAACGTTAGGAAGTAATTCCAACCGACGACGGCCTTTAAACCCGAATCAAGATTATCAACAGGCCGCGATAGCCTTAACCAATTTATCATAGTTTATGATGTTTTGTTTTGTTAAATGGATCGTTTAATATAAACAGTTATACTGTATTAATGCTATTTTTATAAGTCATTTTACATCGGATTTGTTTGTACCCCCAGGGCTCTAACTTCCTCACGACAGTAAACTGTCGGCACTCGCGTGTAATACAACACACAGTTTTGAGATTATTACTGTAATTCTTTTCTTTTGGAAAAGTAAAAAATTAAAGCGAGGTTTAGAAGAATATCCAAAAAGAGTTCCTTGCATGAATATCAATTTTTGCATTTCACCCGAAACCGGAAATTCTTTTTAATAAAAGAATAACAGTCAAGATCAGGAATCGTTGGAACACACGAAAACATGATGTAATTTAATTAAACTTTTAGTCAAAAAGTCAAATAGGAATGAAACGAACCCATTGATGGCAAATTATGATTCCAAAACCCCAAGTAACAACTAACAAAGACCACCTAAACAAAGTCGGTCGACTTTTCTTCTTCCCCTATTATTTATTATTATTTTTAATTTTCTAACTCTTTTTTGTATCAGTTTTATAATAAGCGTTATCGAAAATGATTCAATAAACCCAATTTTGAGCTTAGAGCAAAACAATGGGACTACAGTTTGTATTAATTCGCAGCAATAGAGTGTTGCGATTTTTCAAAATTTCAGTTGTATATGAAAACATTAGTCTTGCCATGCTGCAAAATTTGCATTTACAATTACATTAGCACTAAATTTATTACATCATTTCTAAAGTTTTATACAGAACAGCTGTGTATGTGGTGTGTGTTTCTACCGAAGCACACCGGTTTCAGAAGGGTCGAAAAACAAATACACATACTGTACCAACGGCTCTCGTCCTTCTTCTTCTTCTTCCAGTGCCTGCTTCATTCTAGCGATCTTCAGTCATGCGTATTAGATTTACGGCATCACGTACATGGAACCAATCTCGAAGGTTTTTCAACCATGAAAATCTTTTTCTACCCAGGCCGCGCCTGCCATCTATCTTTCCGTCCATGATCAGCTGTAATACGGCATATTTTAGATTTCTAAGAATGTGGCCAAAATAGGCTTTCCTTCTCTTGACAGAGGTTAGTAATTCTCGTTCTCTGTTCATCCGTATTAGCACATCTTCGTTGGTCACACGATCCGTCCATTGTATTTTAAGGATCCGTCTAAAGAGCCACATTTCAAAAGCTTCCACCTTTCGCATGCTGGAGACCTTCAAAGTCAAGCTCTCTGCACCATAAAGTAGGGTAGTCAAAACATAGCATTGTGTTATTCTCCAGCGTGTTTTCAGGTTAAGATAATTACTGTGAGAAGCGACTTTAATTTGAAAAACGTGCTCCTGGCTATCTCTATTCTTGTCTTAATTTCTTCATCTGGGTCCCACTCGTCATTTAGCCTGCTTCCCAAATACTTAAAGCGGTGTACTCTCTCTATGGGTTGGTTATTAATTGACAGTGACACATTGTTAATACCAGTTTTAGACATTACCATGAATTACGTTTTACTGTAGTTTATTTTAAGTCCGTAATTTTCACTGATAGTATTTACTCTGTTTAATAGCTGTTGAATATCTTGAATGGTGTGGGCTAGTATTACAGTGTCATCTGCATACCGAATATTGTTTAGGATTTTCCCATTAATTTTAATTCCAATTTCGATGTCTTCCAGAGCCTCCTGGAAAATTGCCTCTGAATATATGTTAAACAGAAGCGGGGCAAGAACGCATCCCTGTCTTACACCCTTCATAATTTTGATTTTATCCGAGAGATGGTTATCACTCTTTATCTGTGCCACTTTATTCCAATACAGCTGTTTAATTATATTGATGTCTCTACTATCGAGTCCCAGTTTGATTAATAAGTTAATTAGGATATCATGTTTCACAGTGTCAAAAGCTTTTTCGTAATCTATGAAGCAAGCTATTACGGTTGTCTGTTGATCTAGACATTTCTGTGTTAAGACTTGTACTGCAAAAAGGGCCTCACGTGTCCCGAAGCCGTTCCTAAATCCAAACTGAGTTTCGCCAATGTTAGCATCCAATCTTCTCCATATTCAGGTGTGTATGATTCTCAAAAATAGCTTTAACACGTGACACATAAGACTTATAAGGCGGTATTCATTAAATCGCTTTGCATTTGCCTTCTTGGGTAGGGTGATAAAAGTCGAAACAAGCCATTCTTCGGGAATATTACCTGTCTCGTATATTTTGTTGAAGATTCTGAGCAATAATGTAAGATGTTCATCATCAAGAAGTTTTATCAATTCTACGTGGAGATCATCTGGACCAGTAGCTTTTCCGTTTTTGGTTTTGGTTGGCCCTCCAGTTCCTCCGCATCATGCCTGTCTGTGCGGTTGTCATCGAAAACTTTTTTAATGTATTTGCACCATACTTCAAGTTGTTCTTGCTGATCTACTATAATTTTGTTTGACTCATTTACTAGTACCGTTTGATTTCGTTTAGTTCCAGTGTTGGTAAACTCCTTGATTTTTTTATGTAGATGAAAGCTATCATTTCTCTTCTCCAGGTCTTCAATTTCCTGACATTTTTGGTTTGCCCAGATATTTTTTGCTTCTCTGATCTTTGTTCTAATTTCTCGCTGTAGTTGTTTGTATCTGGCTTTATTATTTTTATTTTGCCGTCTTTGTTCCATTAAGCACAGGATATCATCGGTCATCCATTCTTTCCTTTTTCTTTCCGCTGCTGGTTTGTCTGCTGTTGGAGCATATGTCTGTATAATATTAATGTTGAATGGGCGACCACTGATCTGTAGTATGGGAGGACATTCTTAACAAATTGTGTTAAGTTCTTCTTAATAAGTATTCCGACTTCGTGGACATGGTATTGCTCACTTCCTGAGTAGAACAGAGTTGTATCATCCATTGTGTGTTGTCCATTACCAGTCCATCGAACTTCACTCATTCCCAGTATGTCAATTTCCATTCTATTCATCTCCAGCACGGCATTCCGAAGCTTTCCAGCCTGGTAGAGCGTGTTAACGTTCCATTTAGCGATTTTAAATATTCTGTTGTTTTCGGCCAGTCGCGTAGTTTGCACTTGCCGCCTGGCTCCCGCATGCATGTGGCCGGTCGCATATTTCACACTCAAGGAGCCGGAAATCCCCAAGCGCCGGTCGCTAGCCGGGTCGCATGGCAAATCATTAACTGTGGATTTCTTCTTCCTCATGATGATTTTACTAGGGATATTCATATGAATCTTTAATGCAGTGGTTTCCCATTGCCTTCTGCATCTCCATGCCATTGAACTTTTATGTAGTTTCATACGCCTTTAGGAAGGGTTTCTTCTTCCTAGGACAAGTAGGTGTCCTTGCTCTTGTCAGCTCCTCCACCCGAAGCTGTTGGCTAGCAAGAGGGGATTCCTTATACCGGTAATCATTCGGTATTAGGTTCGTCATATGTGACTATCCTCACTTGATTTAGCCTGCAGGTCGATGCAGTTGCCCGAGGTGTGGCGCGAGGAGCCAGCAAGTGAGAATTGGGAGTCTTGTGAGGACCAGTTACCGCCAACCAACTTCCGGCAAGGCCGTTAGTTGCGACCGTTCTTGGTAAAAGGTACTACCTCTACAACACTACCCCTCTCGTCCAGCCGGTCAAAATCAAACAAATTAATAAAATAGAACGTCAACCCGGTTCGTCTCCCAAAAAGGCTACGCCGACTTCGTCTCCACCAATTAGCAATAGAGGGCGCTCCGCACATTACTACTGCACAGTACACTGCAACCAATTTGTAAACCTTCACATAACCCTCCTACTTGAATTTACTACAAAGGGATTCGGGTTAAGTACAAATTGAGATGGTTTTCAATGACATCAATAGTACAAAAACGCAATATCACTTACTTCCGAAAACAAACCAAATTTTTTTGTACTAAAAAAAATCAGTATATAAAACGCTGTCTTATCCTAAACATCCTGTCCTTTAGGAAGTTCACGATATACCTTGATATTGATTACATGGGAATTTTTTTCCTACCTGTCGGGATATTATAAAAACACCCTCGATTTAATTTACACCTTCTGCCCAATCCGGTATTAATTTTTAAAGCACTTTTTTAGACCCTTTTGGGAAGTCGCTCATGTACTAGCACCCAGACTCGTTCAAATGTGCTTTCTGACATATTTCGTCCGGGTAATTTATAAATTTATATAGAGGATATGTCGGGCTGTAGTTTCGACAACAGATCGATTCATACAAATTTCGACAAGAGAGAGTATATGTTATCCCATTTCATATTTTACGTCAGCAATACGAACGCAAAATGCGTCCAACTTCTTTATTATGTCGTTCAGTATTATTTCCTTCCGAGAAATATTCCGAAATATATTTATATCGAATACTGAAATTCTGCAAAGTAGTTTGCCAAATCTTACTAACAAACTGTGTGCCGTTGTCGCTTCTTATAGATTGTGGTTTTTGGACGTCCAGTATATAATCATTAATTAAACGATTACATATCGCGCGAGTTGTCGGTTTCTTAGGAGCGTATAGTTTTATGTACCTGGCAAAGCTGTCAACAAATACAAGGATATATGTGGCCCCACTCCACGAAACAACGGAATGAAGTAGACCTCGTGAAGTCCGCGAGCATTTTGCTTTTTGACAAATGCTACAAGCGGCAACGATATGCCAAACTTCGCGCTGACCAATGAAATTTTATATTGATTTGAACTGTGGCCCTTTTTAAAAAGTAGCTCGTCATTTACTACAAACACACGAATTTCCTTATCTAAGTATATTTTCGCTTCCTTTATCTGTGCCTCCGAAAACCGCAACCTTTCACCAATCCAATGATCCGCTAATTGCCTCTTCCTCATATTTTTTAAAATTTCATCGTAACCTTAAACCTATACCCCGAGCAACAGTATTTTTACATCGGTAGGGTGTTCCGATTTTAAGTATCAATTTTTGCTAGCAGAAAACCGAGAAAGAGTGTCAGCGACAATATTCTCTTTTCTCGGACAATGTTTAATTTAATCGAATTCCTGGCTCTATATATAAAATTCATCTAGACAACCGCCCAGAAAACTCATTGCTTTGTAGTTACTAAGTACCACCAAAGCACGTCTTAATATTCAAATTTGCCATTGATGCAAGCAATGGACTAACGATAGCATTTCTTTCTCGGTTACCGTATAACGCAGTTGGATGCCTTTAAGTGTGGAACTAGTGTAAGCAATAACAATAACTTCTCTGTGGCTTTTTTTCGAATATCGGAACAGGCACCGTCCTATAGCGAAATCCGAGCTATCACAATCAATATAAAGTTTTTACATGTCTGAATGAAAAACAATTGTGCATTGAATAGACGCGTCCTTTATTTGCATTTTTTAGCAACTTGTGGGACTGTTAAATCTGATAAATGATCGCAAAAACGCCACTTATAATTTATAAGTCCGCAATTTCTTTCTTTTTCATTACCACCAAAGGGGATATATATTCGGTTTTTGCTTTTTTAATTACCCCCCATTCACACATTTCCCGAATTTGTTCATCTACTGCTGCTCGATAAATAAATGGAATTGGATACGACGGAATAATAAACCGACTTTCGTCTAAGATTTCAATTTCATGATAATACGAGGAGATTTCTCCGGGACATTCCGAAAATATCTCGCCATATGACTTTATAAATAGAGTTGTGTTGATCGCGATTGATTCAGTCACGTTGTTGATTCAATGACCAAATAGAGGACGAGCGATCGACCGACTGTACCAAAACAAATCGAATTCGCCTTGCGGAATACGATTCATTTAAACGATTTAAGATTTAAATGCTGAGACTGAGACTGGCCACGGAAATGAAATGGGAATATTGTTATAATTATTCTATAGTATCAATGTGTCAATGATTGGTAGATTTGCGTATGTGTTGAATTGAATATTGAATGAAATATCTATTTCCACACAGGTATTGAATTTAAACAAATTAATGTATTACTGGTACAACCCAATACATAGCACCTATTTTGATAAAATCATGATGCAATAAAAAGCAGAACTGCTAAATATTATTCTAACTAAGACAGCAAACAGAACATATAGACACGACAATAATTCAAATTCAAATGAATCTGAATCGGTCGTTCGGACTGTTCGGATTATGCCGCTTATGTTGGCAACAAAAAGTATTGAAATGAACGATTGATTGAAATGATTCGGTCGTTTTCGAAATCGGTCACTGATTGATTCGGTCCTTGTAAAATGAACGATTGACACAACACGAGTCTGAAGTGAGATGCCAACCACTTAGATACAAGACGACCGATCGACCGACCGTACCAAAACAAATCGAATTCGCCTTGCGGAATGAAATGAACCAATGACAAGGGCTAATCGGATTAGCGAACCCAAGTACCTACGTGAAGAGATTAATCACTTGACCGATTCCCTGAAAAATAACGGATATACCACCTCTGAAATACAAAAAGCTATGAAAAATAGAAGATCTAAGACAAGAGATACGACAAAGGAACCTCAAGGGAATGTATCATTTCCTTTTATTAAGAATGTCACAGACAGGATCGGTAAACATTTAGAACGACACAACGTTCGGGTCATCTTTAAACCAACGACTACAATCAGACAAAGCCTCAGGTCTGCCAAGGATACAAGGGACGCCTTTTCTTCACCAGGGATATACCGCATTCCGTGTTCCTGTGGCTCGGTATATATAGGTACCACAAAGAGAAGCATTGAAACTAGGCTAAAGGAACATAAAAGGAACTGCCGGCTTGGACACACGGAAAAATCAGCAGGGGCAGAACATGCTTTTTACAAAGGTGACCATCGTATCATGTTCAAAGACACGCATGTACTGGACAAAACACCACATTTTTATCCACGTCTTTTCAGAGAAGCTATTGAAATTCAAAAACATCAGAATAATTTCAATAGAAAAGAAGAAGGTCTCAATATCAGTAAAACATGGGCTCAGGTCATCAACAAAACAACGTGTTTACCCAGACAAGCTCAACCCAAGCCCGCCACCGAGGTCACGCCCACTACAGCGCGCTTAAATACGGCAGATCTTCCAGTCAACCAACCAGTCATCGGAGAGCAGTACGGAAGAACACTTCGACCGTTACCGCATCGCCGCTCTTGAAAATGTCTACCGCAGTTGTAGACGAAACGTCGAGTTTAATCTCGGGACCACGGCTCAAAAGTCCGGAAATATTTAGTAATGTAGTTTCTGGCCGTGAAAGCATAACATCTTTGAAACAAAATAGTTTATTATTCGTATAACCCAATGCGAAGCAATTATTTTCATAAAATCATGATGCAATAAAAAGCAGAACACAGCTAAATATTATACTAAAACAGAAAACAACGCAACTTATTCATTCGGAAACACCGTAATACAGAAAATCGTATAGCCCGTGCGACGTATTAAAACTGCAAAGCAAAAATATTCTTGGAGCAAGCTCCGCGATAATAGCCCGCACCTGTGTAAACAAACCCTTTATTGTGCGGCCCCTTTGATGACATCATCGTCAAATTATACTGTCGTAAATCATCTAACCCTGTCATGTTTCCCAACAATAATTCAAATTCACATGAACCTGATTCGGTTGTTCGGCAACAGTGGGCAACAAAAAGCTTTGGAAATCGTTAACTGATTGATTCGATTTTAGTAAAATGAACGATTGACACAACACTACTTTATAATAGAAAATAAATTATCTTTCTCGCGAGCCCCGGTATTTGCCTGCACGACCATACGAATATCGCCGGCCTGTATTTCTCGGAACCCTATGTCGCCCTATTCGTGGCCGTCGTCGTCGTGCGTTCGAAATAAATTTATATATGGTGCGTTGTTAAGGTCTATTTTATTTTTAAAATCAAGATCATACGTCTTGTGATTTGCCGAAAAATGGAACCTTATAATTTTTGAAGCAGTTATAACCAAATAATATATTTATATTTAAATTGAGAATTATGAGACATGGAATTTCTAGTTCAAGACCATTGATGTATACAGCTAAAAGGGTTTGTTGGGAAACCCGCTGTTTGTTTCGTCCAGCATCTACGGAAACAACAGGCTATTTACCGGTTAAATTGGTAAATTTAAAGCATAGATACAACAGCAACAGATGCTAGAAAAAAAATCTTGAGATATCGCCGTTACTTCACTTCCGCTATCTATTAGAATGTCGTATTTAGTTTTATTAATAAACGCCTCTATAATTGGTGAAGAGGTCTCGTTTTCCATTTCAAAATCGCTTTAAGTGTCACTTAGAATGTTTTCAGCATTCTCGTTAAATTTCAAAGTTATAAAGTGAAGATTTGAATTATTTCTGCTGCCAGTTTGGTTTACTTGACGAGTTTGAACTTGTTGATGGCGCCGCATATTATTACGACTCCCCTGACGTTGTTTGGCGGTAAGTTTCGTCTATTTTAAGTAGATAGCTCTCGACTTCATCTGCATTTTTTAGACCTTGGGTTAGAATACCCGTTGCCTATCTACCCCCCAGAATCGGTCCAAGAAACAATTTTTGAAATTGTGAAAAGGTAAAAGGATTCTTTTAATGTAGCCTATTCCAAGGTTGAACCTTTTAAACATAAAATAACTAACGTAATTTTTCATGTGTCTGATGCCCCTGCTTTGTCGAACAATTTATTTAATTTATTTAAAATGCACGAGGGTGAAACTTCCCTGCAGGACCAACATGCAAGTTGTTATCCCCAGGTCAATCCACGATTTATCAAAAATATCGTTAGCTATCTTATTTTTACATGCATTTCAATTTTAATCTTGTTCTCTAACATTAATAGTTAAAGTCCATATTGCTTCTTGAAGCTGTAAGACCTTCGGTAAGTTTTCTTAAATAATTTTCCATACTTAAATTGTGACAAACTAAAACCACAGGTTTGTCCTCAATGTTTACGCCAGAGTTTCTTCTGTTTCTTAGCTTTTGGCACTATTCACATACTTGCACATTTGCGAGAGTAAACGCAAAAAATATTGTCACTCTTACTTAAGGCAATTTTCTGTGCCAATATCGCCGATGCAGTTCCACATGTACTAAGACCAACTGTTGATCCGACAGATTCTTATATTTTCTTTGGGTTACTTGCTATGCCTATGCCTACAGTATGCCTTAATCCACGGATTTTTCGCTCTTCTGCCTGAAGTTGGGCGCCAATTTGTAATGGATGTGTTTCTACCGAAGCAACCTGGTTTCAGAAGTGTCGGAAAACAAGTACTGACACTGTACTAATGGAGTGTATTACTAGACATGGAAGGAAAACAGGATACAAATTGCATGAACCGATCGTAACGACTCTCGTCGATCAAAATTAAACAAATCAATAAAATAGAACGTCAATACCGTTTGTCCCCCAACAGTAAGTAATAAGTAGATTCTAACAAGTTAATATGTAATTATCTGCATTTCATAAAACGATAAGAGTACTCCTAGAACGACAGATGATTTTTTTTGTACTATACAAGTTGTTATTAACTAAAGTAGAAAGCTAATTAACAATCTGATCTATGAATTGATTAATTGCAAAAAATGTGGTCTAGCAGTTATTCTGAAAATGAAGAAATTACATTCACTAATTTCTTTAAAATAAGAACTTTATTACCCATGGTTACACTTTTAAGCATATTTAACTTACGCTTATAGAACTCCGCCAATAGAGATTTGAGAATTTGAAATTTAATTTGAACTTATTGCGAACAAGTTTTGTGATTATTTATGTGCGTAACTATTAGTAATAACGGGTGGTTCTTTCTTGTTCTTATGAAGACTTGTACCTTGGTGAAATAGTAGGCCCCACAAAAATATTTGAATTGAAATGGCTTAGAAATAAACAATTTTTACCACCAATTCTTGTATTGCAAGTTTATGAAATAATCTTTTTCTACTTCCTTCTGTAAAATACTTAATTATACACCGATTTAGCGTGCGGAAGGTATCATTTTACCACGCCAGTTTCGTTTTCCACGGATCGAGCCACTTCGGACATTTCAGGGATATTACCGCACTGGTTTGGGAGCAATCGGATGTTTTCGGAGATATTACCGCACAGTTTGAATTTTGACGTTTGTCAATTCTGACAATTATGTCAGTGAATATATTCGTGTTGCTTTGCAAAGATATGCCCAAAAACTAACGGTTGTAGAATAGTATGTTATGCGACAAGTGTGGTAAACATTTGACTCACGAGTTTATTTGACACTAATCACATAAAACTATTGTTTCTCTTATTTGTTAGTTAGTCAGTTAAATACGCTCTTGTGGTAAACTATTAATTTTTGTAGTTTGGAAAAACAAAGTTTTTAAAAAGCGATTTTCTGTTTCCTGTTAGAAAAGTGGCGCAGTCAGTAGAATATTCCGAAGTTTGTCGAATCGATCGGTAGACTTTTCGTATCTAGGATTTTTCGGAATATCGGAACTTATTGAGTAACTGGTGGGTGGGTGTTTAAGAAGATTTATCGAAACCTCGGAAATTGGTTCTCAAATCTTTCTGATTTCGCAAGGAGGTAGAAATTAGAGAGACTACATTGCCAACCTGGGAGTCTTTCCTATATAGAAAATGACCAGAGTCCCATTATCTTTTGTGTAAGTGCGATTTTTAATGTCCGTAGAAGACTTAGCCGCTATTTCATCTGATTTAAAAATCGTTTTAACTGACTCACGCAATATTATTAATCAAAATATTTCTATTGAAAACAGTATAAAAAATAGTTTATAAACAGACATGGCTAACAATTTTAAACCAGAATACTCAACATGTGTACCTACTTTTGATGGGAACGCTAATTATTTACTTTTTACTATCAAACTAATCCAAATAAATTTGAAAATATTTATCTAATTAAATGCCTTATTGGAAAATTAGTTGGCACAACCAAAGTAGTAGTAAATATCCAGAATGTATCAACTTGGGAATATCTCAAAATCAGTCTTGTAAGAAATTTCGCGTGATGAGGCCTGCCTCAACCGTGATTTAGTTATGCTACGGCAGCAACCTAACGAATCACCCAACCAATTTTATGATAAAGTATTATTGATCCTAAATCTTCTTTGTTCGCATGTTGATAACCATGAACAGACGAACGCTGCAAAAGTTCTTAAAAGACATTTATATACAGACCTTGCCGTAAAATTATTTTTAGCGGGGCTTAAAGAGACTCTAGGTACTTGATAGACGCATACGTTGTATGTGTCCTTCATGTCTTGCTGAAGGTCTACAGTTTGTCAATGACGAATACAATAATCAATATTTCCAAAATAACTCTAAGGCACCTAAACCGCCGATTCAAAATGTAAGACCGTTAAACCAAATACTACAAGACTCTTCTGTCAAACCAAATTTTAAGTCAAACGTTCTATATACTTTTAATAGTCAATCGCCAAACAATCTTCAAACAATTTGAAGTTTTTAGGTTGGTTACAGTTATTTGATGGTTTTCTAAAATTATTGCTAGTATTTTTTGAGGTGATACTCATTGGAGTAGGTTTTGGCAAAGGTTTGTTTTGATTACGGCGGAAAATATTTTGATTTTGGAGTTTCCCGAATACTTGTGAGTGAATAAAGAACTGCGGTTGCTGTGGGTTAGATCTTGGTTGTATATTTATCGGTTGTCAGGGAAACTGTTCGAAGTGTTTTCGGAGCGCGAGCATTGAAGATGCCAAGTGAGATTTTGGCGAAACGTCTGCAGGATCCAGTCGGAGTTCAACAAGCGAACGGATGATATCCCGGAATATAGTATCATATATATATATATATATATATATATATATATATATATATATATATATATATATATATATATATATATATATATATATATATATATATATATATATATATATATATATATATATATATATATTTTTTTTTTTTTTTTTTTTCACGTATTGATTCACGGATGGAAAAATGTGATGACACTATATTCCGGGATATCATCCGTTCGCTTGTTGAACTCCGACTGGAATCCTGCAGACGTTTCGCCAAAATCTCACTTGGCATCTTCAATGCTCGCGCTCCGAAAACACACCCAGTGTTCGAAAAGTCGCGTATGCTGAGTCAGGACGGACAAGCGGCATGTCGTGCCAGCTACGCAAGAACGAACGGTAGTACTACGTACACCGAAGACCGGAAAGCATCAATGTTTCAAGAGGTGGTCAAATAACAGTGCTTTGGTTTTTGGGGACAGTTTTATTCAGGGTCGAAACCCTTACGCCATCCCTTAAGTTAACATATATACCGCATACTTATCGAGAAAATTATTGACGATAAGTATCCTTCGCTAAATATAACCGATTTGTTGGATAAATTGTGCGGTTTATTGAGACCTCATTATTTATTCGTCATCATTACAAGAACATATAGAAAAATCGATGTTTTCCAAAAACTCCGAGATGCGAGTTTGAAAATAATAAAATATCTGTGTCTCCCTCAATCGTCAAACCAAATCCCAATTAAATAAAAACTATTAGGAACTATCTTATTCCTAAAACAACAAAAGGAATTAAAGGTTTTCTGGATCTCTTAGGTTACTACTGCAGATTTATTAATAATTTCGATAAATTAACTAAACCGCTAACAAAATGCTTATAAAAGGGTGCAACTATTGATCTTAATAATGAATTCATTAATTGTTTCGAAACTTGTAAAAATTTGTTAATAAACCAACCAATTCTACAGTATCCTGACTTCTTGAAGTCGTTCAATTTAACAACCGATGCGAGTAATGTCGCTTTAGGCGCTCTATTGTCACAGGGTCAAATTGGAGCTGATTTACCCGTAGCTTACGCCTCACGCACGTCAAACGATAACGAAACCATTTATTCAACTATCGAAAAAAAGCTTTTGTGTATCGTTGGAGCAACCAAATATTTTCGCCCCTACCTTTTTGATAGACAGTTTAATATCATTACAGATTACAATCCCCTCCAACGCCTATTTTCACTAAATTCAAAACTTCAAGGTTATTGCGCTGGCGTATAAAACTAGAAGAACTCAATTATAAAATATTTTACAAGAAGGGTAAACTCAACGCAAATGCGGACGTGTTATCTTGTATCGAAATACATACTAACGAAACAAACCATAGTTTTAATTTAAATCAGTACATGGACGATTTTAATAACAGCCTCGAAAATAATCAAGTCCCGCTGTAAATTCGCGACGTTCCAAATAATAATGCTGAAACGTCTTATACAGAAATGAATAAAAATGACCCTAACCTAGACAATATTTCTATGGTTGCGCTACCTGACACTGACAACGCGAGTAAACTAGTAGTAGAGTAGTAGTAGTAGTAGACATTTCGAAATTATTCATATGGACGTTTTTACTGTCGAAAAATAAAAATTTCTAACCATCATGGACAGCTTTTCAAAAAAACGCGCATGCCTATCCTATCGAATCTGCAAAATCTGTTAAAGTTGCAGATTGTTTATTAAAATTCTTTTCGCATGACTCAGTCCCTAAACAGATAATTGTGGATGTGAATTTAGAAACTTGTCAATAACGGAATTGCTTGACTTGCATAAGATAAAACTCCGTTGATTCAAATGGTATAGTGGGAAGGTTCCATTCAACATTACAAGAACATTTTCGTCTCTTAAATACTCAAGGATTTTTAAAATAACCTGCACACTTAAAAATGATATATGTCGTTTTAGCATATAATCATTCATTCAGAAGCAAAAACTTAAACCAATTGACATAATTAACGGGCATATCTCCGATGATAGTCCCTTCTATAGTAGTATCGATCAAATATTGGTTAATAATTATGTTAATGACCATAGAGAAAAAACAAAAATTTTGTATTCAAATTTAAACAAAAAAATAATCGAAAATAAGGAAATGGTAACCGAAAACTTGAATAAAAATCGCGACAATCATGAAACATTTCAACCACAGCAAATGTTGGATGTGCAAAACACATCAGACAGAAAACCGCGAACGAATTCCAAAAACCCACTGTCATCACTAAATTGGATTCCGCTCATAAAACAGTTTCCACGGGAACGACCTAGAGAGAAAAATTACTCATTTAGTAATTAAATACTTTATTATTTTAGATTCCCAGCGATTGTCATGTGCTTCCAAGAAAGCAGACATATTGCAGTAAGAAACTTGAATAAGAACCGCGGTTTGACTCTTTTAAAACTAGGGTCTGCAAAAATTCAAGATTCGGCTTTTAATAATTTAATATATCAATCAAATACTTTTAGAAGAAAATAAGTTAAAAATTAAGTCCACTGTTTTAGCGAAAACTATAGAATCATTTTAAACTTCTTTTTCTAATAAAAGAAAAAGTAGAAACTAAATTAAAAAACTAGTTCCTGATATACAAAGCTTTAAAAGAGGTTTGATTAACGGTCTGGGCTCAATATTTAAGTCAATTAGTGGCAATTTAGATGTTTCTGACGACGAACGTTATGACACCATTATTAAAATCCATAAACAAAATCAAGATAAATTGGCAAACAGCATAGCTCAGCAAAACTCTGTTTCTATTAATTTGATAGCACATTTTAATGCAACAATTTATCATAGATTACTTGAATCAATTAATAAGCCTTTATGAAATAATTAACTCAGTGTTACAGGATATTGATAATATATGAAAATCTAGTACATTCTAGAATAATTAAAGCAAGCAATCTAATTGAAGAACTTCTTAGAGTAGGAGAGTACTTAAATAAAAAACAGTTTCCATTAACAGTAACTCCTGAAAATATTTTTAAATTTCGAAATGTAATTGATAGCGAATGTTACATTAATGATAAGAAAATAATATATATTTTAAAGGTCCCGATTATTCAAATCGGCATTTTTGATTATATCCATCTGTATTCCATACTTATTTCCAATGAGAGTCAGTTTAAAGCGATAGTTCCGCAAAATAAATTCTTGTTAAACAATAAATTGCACTACACATTTAAAAGCGACCCCTGCAAAAAGATCCGACCACAATTTTATATCTGTGGAGAAGCCAACCTACAAGAAATGACTAGAAATAATCCCTACGAGCTACAGCTACTTGAAGCCGCTAACATCTCTACATGCCAACAAATTCAAATTACAGTCACTAAGCCAAAATTCCAACGTATGGAAGGTTCCAATCAGTATGTTCCAATCAGTGTCTTCCCTCGCAAAGAAGAAATTAAGTTGGTCTGCAATTATAAAGAAGAGACTCTCATCCTGACTGGTAGTTCTTTGTTTCATGTACCAACCGATTGTAAGGTATCGTCTAGCCAAGGGGTATTCGTAAGCGAAAAATCAACCAGCACTAGCCAGTCGAAACTTTTATCCAAACTTGGGGATGTCAATAACCAATTACCAGTCCAATCTCATATTAATTGCATACAATAAGGGCCCAAATCCTGCTGAACCGGAAATCTCAGCTATAAGTTCTTTCGTCGAGTCTTCAAACTTATAGACTTAATCGATTTACGGGATAATGATTATCGCCGGCTGCTACGTTTGCTTTTTATTACGTAAAACTGTTGTTTAGCTTATTTGTTAATTATTCAGTTGAATACACTCTTGCGGTAACTATTAATTTTTGTAGTTTGGAAAAATAAAGTTTTTTAAAAGCGATTTTCGGTTTTCTGTTAGAATAGTCACGTTTGGTAAACTTTTTAAGTCAGATGACTCAAATGCCGTTTACCACACTTTTTGCATAATATACTATTACCAGAGTACTTGAAGGATCGTTCACCTTCACCGTTCTCCTATAAGGACGAAAATCATCATTTTTTCGATGATTTACTTCCGAATTTTGTATGCATGATGTTCCAGAACTATCATCTTCTTAACTAAGTTTAAGGAAAAAAAATACTTAGAGACTTTTATCCCCTGCAATTTTTTCATATTTCTTCCTATTTTCAAATAAAAAAAATAAAGTCCAAAGCAACGCATAAACAAATTAGGAAAAAAAATGTAGCGGCCTGGTGTAAATTCTCAAGGCTTTTCTTATTATTGCTGTATTTGACATTGCTCAGTTAGTTTGAATACAAAATACGATTATTTTAATCAAAAACTTATTCTCTAATCATTTAACTGTTCAATAGTAAGAGTTTTAATTCAATAATGAAAATGAAATGGCAAATATATATTTTATGTGTGGGCGTGAAAACGGAAATTACTTGGAAGCTTGTCGTTTTTATATACAAGAGTATCCTAATCGTAGACTTCTTCATCACAGCTTGTTTACCACGCTTCACCAAAAGCTATGTGAATTTGGAAGTTTCGAAAAAATTAGTTTTGAAGCTATGCGACAGCACAAAGTTCGTGGATTAGAAGTTGCTGCGCTAATTATTATTGAAAGGAAACCAAAGACTAGAATCACAGGAATTATTATCAGGAAGAGAGCTCCATTGGCAACCCATCGATTTGGTGTCTAGAAATATCCATCATATTGTGAATGGGACACGAGGCTTTTTCAATGTAAAAATTGACGTCGTAAATTTCGCTTTACCGCATTCCATAAACATATTTTACATACAACACATCCGGAAACGAAATTCCGAATGACTCTTGAACGTAAAATATTTTCGCGTCAAAAATATTTGCCGCCTTTGCGGTACAATTTTTGAGTGGAAATGGTGCGTATTTTCAGTTTTTCGTAACCTTTACGAGTTTATATTTAAACTTATGAACCAACTAGACTAACTACATTATTCTGCGTATAATTTTCGTAGAATTTTTCAGCAACATCTGGATAAGCTTTTGGAAGAAACAATAAATGCAAATATATACCGTGTGTCCCAATAAGGTCTACGAAGGAAACGACGATCTATAAATTCGAAGAAATGTAAATAGGTGAAAACAAAATGCTGGAAATGATTTAGAGTTTGTGAAATGGCCACCAGGGGGCGTAATTTTTCTAGAAAAATTTAAAGTTTTACGATTTCATGGTTTTTGACCAGTTATTAAATCCATTTTTTGTAAAATACCTTTTTCAGAAATAACGGCATTGTAAAAGGTTATTGTTTAATACCGCTAGAGGGGCCATCATTTATTAAAAACGACTCGTAATACGCGTTTTTAACACATATTTATATTTAATCATAACCTTACGCTATTAAAATATTTTAAACCAATTCCACGTTCCACGTTTCGTTAATACAAACAAAATCTTTGCGAAAACAGCGACAGTCGCACTACAACTAGGTGTGCATTCCGAATCCAATTACGATGACGTGAACGAAAATGTGCCGCCGCATGTATTATTTTTATTTACCATGCACGACCATACAAAGTTAATAGTTCATTTATTCATGAAACTTTTTAAGTTGCGGTGTATAAAAAATTTATGGCATTGCGTACCTACGTCGTGTGCCTTACAAAGCTTTATACGTGGCATTTACAACCCAAGAATCAAATTACACGTTTAGTGGTGTACATCTTTTTGAGGATGCTATTCGTTAAGAAACCTTCCGGGATGGCAATTTTATAAACAAACCGAAGGGTAATAAAATGGGAAGCTCGACATTGGCGTAGGTAATTTTTGTGTAATAAATTATTTTTGATTTCTGCAATACAAACACAGTTTCTAAATGGGAGATGGCAAAATATTGAGGAGAGAAGGCGATATAAAGACAAAAATCAACCGAAGTACAAAGAAATAAATCCGAAAATAAAAGATGCAATAGAACGCTGACTACAGGAGAAGTGTGATGAAATTGAGTGATAAGAAGTATAATTACCATAAACATGCACAACTAGATCAAGGCATTAACAACTAAAAGGAAATTAATTCAGTATTTTAAAAAGATATTACCATGGCACCACTAATCAAAACCAAGGTCCAGATAAAGTACAACGTGAAATCCTGAGAATTCTGTGCGACGCAGACGACCATTTCCTCTATTTTTAAGAGACCTTTTTAACTTTATTGAGGGAAGGAGAATAATTCCAGGGCAATCGCTACGATCAAGAGTTGAGCCATACCAAAAACACGAAACGCAAAACACTGTGATCAACACCGGCCTGCTAAGCCCGATAAATTATATTACCAATTCTCTTACCAAGATGACCCACAATAGAATATAATATAGTAATATAGTAAATTTGAAGAAAAGATCCGAGTTTCATTTTCACTGATGTAGAGAATTGGAAAAAATAAAGAAGTGGTTTTTGCACAGTAAAAAACGGAAGCTTGAATACAGGGAAAAGTCGATAGCAGGTTAGGATCAGGAAAGAGACGACAAGATACGTTACTTATGTGAGGGGTTTAGGCTAACATCGATCAAAAATCGAACTATTCAGGGGCGTACTAAAGTCAAAATAGCCTTGTCAGTAGCCAATGTCCGTAATGGATAGGGAAACGGAAGAACTAAGGTGAATTATTTAAATCTATTTTGTCATTAAGCAATACATTTCAATGCCTCAGTTTGTTACTATCTATAGCTTCTAATAAGTTGATATTTCGACCTTTTGTCGCCGTATGTAATATTTCAAAATTGTTTTGAAAATTGGGTTTTTCTAAGTTCAAATGAGTAGCGTAATTAGATACTAAACTCATATTTTTGAAAGGATCTACCTGTTTATCCAATGAAAATTTTCGTACACGATTCCGCACTTTAGCAAATAGACTTCTGATTTTCGAGCTTTTTCGATCTTCGATTTGTTGTTTTTTAAATCTTTAGACCGCCCTTATATGTATTTTTTTATGATTTTGCCTATACTGGTTGTGACCATCGTGTACGTGCTATTTATTTTATAATTTTTAATTCGTTTTTAAAATTTCTTGTTCAAAGTGTAGTGTTAGAAGTCTGTGAGTAAATGAATGAAAAAGCAGTGTACAAAAGTTGTGTACAATGGTGATTTGAACTATTATGTGTGACTGTGTCTCTGTGGGAGGGTTTGTAGTAAATGGAATCAGTTCCAATGAAACAAGCAAAAACGTCATCTACATATCTATACCACCAAAGAAAGTTTTTGCTCAATATATGTTTGTGTATAATGTTTTCTAAATCGTGCATAAAAATTATCAAATTATCAAATCACTTTTAGAAATAAAGATTAGATTAAATTTCAAATAGTTTTGAATAGAAGGAAAGCCTAACTACTATGCCTCCCGTCCCCCGGGGGAGATCTTGAGATAGCAAATTTACCCAAGTAGCCTTTTAATTTAGTTCGGATAGTGTCCGGGAGATGTCGCACATAATTTAGTTCGGCTAGTGTCCGAGAGATGTCGCGCATGAAGAGATGTCACCCCTAGGCATTACAGATTCGCAAGCAACCCTTTTATTTATTTCGGCTAGTGTCGGAGAGATGTCGCGCACAATTTAGTTCGGTTAGTTCGTGCATAAATAGTTCAGGTTTTGGTCGCCAGATGTCACCCCTAGACATTACATATTCGCAAGCAACCCTTTTATTTATTTCGATATTGGTATTGGTATTGGTATTAAAGGGGGGCACCCTCGCGGGCGTCCAAGCACTTAGGCCACCAGATGGGCCCGTTGTGCCCCCAGGCCGCTCTAGAGGGCGTCCAGAATGCCGCCCCTCCTGTAGAAGGTCAGCAACTCCTTTAGCCCAATACCGTGCACTGAGTCCGGATCGATCAGGGCCGTTCCGAAGCCTCCCAATCTTGCCCATGTCAAGGCAGGGCACTCGGTGAGCAGATGATACGGGGTCTCCTCCCCTTCCATGCACCACCTACACTCCGGGTCGTCTCCAATGCCTAGCAAGCAGAGATGCCTCCTAAGCCTGCAATGTCCTGTGTAGGCCCCTGTTAGTGCTCTACACTCCCTTCTGGTCAGTCTAAGCAGCTCCCTGGTCCGAGGAAGGGCGGGCCCATCCATCATAAGCCTCGCCTGCCTCTTTCCCGGAGCAACTCTCCAGCCCCTCGCGGCCCGGTCTCTCGCCCAGGCTTCGTGAGTTCCCCGCCTCACACACGGGGCGATCCCCAAGCGGGGCTCTGGCCCTATATGCCTATGCGAGGAGCCCTCCCTGGCTAAGGCGTCCGCTGCCTCATTGGCCGGACACCGGTGTGACCCGGGACCCAGACCAACGTGACCTTTCTCTCCTCAGCCACCCTCCTCAGTACCGCTTTGCACTCCTTTATCAACAAGGAGCGCGTACGCACTGACTTCAGCGCCATGAGTGCAGCCCTACTATCCGAGCAGAAGAAGACTCTCCTGCTTCCGTAGTTGAGCCGAAGCACCTCTCTGGCCGCCATCAATAAAGCGAAAATTTCCGCCTGAAACACAGTGCAGTACTGACCCAGAGGGACCGACAAGCTTGATCCCGTTGTTTCGCAGTACGCTCCAGCTCCGGCCAGATCTCCCATTCTGGACCCGTCCGTGTACCAGATAAGTCCATCCCAGGAGCCGACTCTGCCCTCTCTCCAATCTTCCCTTGATGGAAAGAGAAAGGTCAATTTATCAAAGAAGGTCATCTCGGGGATCATGACGTCACTCGGCATGCCCATGACCCCGCGATCCCCGCGACAGCCCTCTAAAATGTCGTACGGACCCCGATTGAAGGTTCCCTCCCTCCAGAGCCCGCAGCTCGCCAGCCTCACAGCTGTCCTGGCCGCCTCCATCTGCACCCGATCCGCCAGAGAGGGCAGCCCCACCAGAGCCTTCAGGGCCCTCGTCGGCGCCGTTCTCATGGCGCCCGTTATGCAGAGGCAAGCCAATCTCTGCAGTCTGTCAAGAACTAGCTTTGCTCCCGCTCTTTTGGTCCCCGGCCACCATGCCACTGCCCCACGCGTGAGCATAGGCACCACCATGGTACCGTAGATCCACTGCATGATCTTCGGCCCCAGGCCCCAAGTGCCCCCTACCGCTCTCCGGCACGCCCACAGAGCTCCAAAGGCCGACTTGGTCCTTGATCTTATATGTTCCTGGAAGGTCAACTTAGAGTCCAACCATACGCCCAAGTACTTGACACTTTCGCTTGCAGAAAGAGGCACCCCATCCATCGAAATGTTGAGGTTGCACTCCATCTTCCGTTTCCTAGTGAAGATGACCATCTCCACCTTGCCAGGATTGACAGCCAACTTGCTGTCCAGGCACCATTGTGAGAATCTTGCCAATGCCCCGTTCAGGAACCCCTGCATCCTCCTCACGTCCGTCCCCTGCGTCATTATCACAAGGTCGTCTGCATATGCCTGAGCATAGACCCCGTGTTCTTCCCTCAGAATATGCAATATCTCGTTCACCACTAGGCACCACAGGAACGGGGACAAGACCCCGCCCTGTGGACAACCCCATGATGAACCGATGGAGACCTGCTCCCCTCCCAGTCTTGCCTCGACCCTCCTGTCGGTTAGCATGGAGCGGATCCACCGTACAATGGCCGTCCCCACTCCAGTACTCTCCACCGTCCTGCAGATCGAGTACAGGGCAGTGTTATTGAAAGCCCCTTCGATGTCAGCGAACACGCACACCGACAGCCCTCCCGAGCCCATACCCTCCTCCAACCTGGAAGTCAGATGGTGAAGAGCTGAGCCCACAGACCCGCCACTTCGGTACGCATGCTGAGCTGACTCTAAAGGGGCCTCCAGCTCCACCCAGTCCCTCAGATACCACCAGTCTCTCCAGAGTCTTCATAATGAAGCTGGTGAGGCAAACAGGCCGGTACGACTTCGGGTCCGTGTAGTCACTCTTCCCTACCTTGAGAATGAATACTACCCTGCTGTGTCTCCACAGCTCGGGCACGTACCCCCTCGCAATGGAGGCCCTGAATAGGTCCATCAGCGGGCTGGTCAGGAGACCTCCGTCCCTTTGCAGCAGAGCCGGAAATACTCCATCCCCGCCCGCCGACTTAAAGGGGCCAAAGCTGTCAATAGCCCACCTCAGCCTACTATGGGTAACCACCCTTCTTGCCGTGGCGTAGTCGCATCCAAGACGACCCCCGGCTTAAATATTCCCCCTTGTGTCCGGATCAGCGGACCCTGGGAAGTGCGTGTTCAGCAACTGTTGTAGTGTGTCCGCTGGTCCCGCTGTGTAGCCACCGCCGGTCCTGCGGACCACCCCCAGTCTTCCCGCAGGGTCACTTCTGAGTACCCTAAGGAGCCTAGCCGCGTCCGGGGTATTCATTACTCCGTCGCAGTAGCCCCTCCAGGCCCTCCTCTGTGATGCCCGTAGTTCTTTTTTGTACTGTCTGCGGACCTCCCTATAGAGATCCCAGTCCGCATCTTGGCTGCTGCTCCTCGCTGTATTGAACAGCCTCCGCACTTTCCTCCTGAGACGCTCCAGGGAAGAGCTCCACCAAGGAGTCCTTCCCGCCCTATGCTCCTCTGTCTCAGGGCAACTATTCTCGAACGCCCGCATCATAGCGGAGCTGACTCGGTCGGCGGCCTCGTCAATCTCCTCCATTGTGCGGTGTTTCCTTGGTAAACCCCCTAGGCGCTAAGCGAGTTCCTCTCTATAGAGTTCCCAGTTTGTTGCCCGGGGGTTCCTAAATCTAACGGGTTCCCGAACACCCATCTCCAACCCAAAGGTGATGTATCTATGGTCCGACATAGAGTCCTCCCCACAGACACACCACCCAGTTATTTCCGGGAGCAGAGCCCTGGTACAAAGTGTTTAAATCTATGACCGAGCTCCGACCCGTCGTGAAAAACGTGGGTTCTACCCCTCTGTTGGCCACCTGCAGCCCTGCAGAGGCCATGAACTCCACGAGGTCTCCCCCCCTTCTATTCGTTGTCGCGCTGCCTCACAAAACGTGGTGAGCATTGCTGTCACAGCCAATCAAAAGAGGAAGATTCGCCTCCTCGCAGTAGGAGACCAAGTCACTGATCTCCTGCGGAGGACAGCTGCGGTCGCCTGGAAAGTACGCAGAGGCGACCACTACCTCCCTCACGCCGTCCCGAGTGGGGGATCTGACCAGAATTGGAACTAGGTCCCTGGACGCCTTGTCCCTTAGGCAAAAGGCCTAAAGGCCTTCAGCCCCATGGTTGAAATACAGGCCCTGGGACCACCCTCTAAGGAGTCGACACTATGCAGCATCGATCCTCCCAGAGATAAGCCCCTAACCCTTGATTTTACAATCCAGGGCTCTTGGATCAGTACAATAGATGTACCGCCCTCCGAAATTTTCCTGCATAAGTGGGCCGTTGCAGCCCTGCTGTGTTGCAGGTTAATCTGTAATATCCCCGTGAAGATATTATTGCGGGAATACCACCTGCGGGTCACGATGCTAGCCTCAGCCCGAATCCGAGCCCGAGGTAGCACCTCCCTTCGCTTCCGCTTCCTGACTGGTGGACCCTGATGGGTTTCCCCGGTCAACTTCCATCCGAGATACCTCCTCGGTTCTCGCTTCCTCGGAGGGCCCTCCGGAGGTCTCCTCCACAGAAGCCGTGGGCGCCGCCTCTCCGACAGGCCCGCCAACCTCCATGGACGAGCCCTCCTCGTGTGAGCCCCCCGCGGTCACCTCATCCCCCTGCGGCCTCGGCGCCGCCAGGTTCACTTTTACCTGTGTCGCCAGGCAGAAGAGAAGTGAGCCCTTAGCCGTGATGGCGCTTGCCGATTTCTCGTCCACGCCCACCACCAACCTTGTGCCCCTTGCATCCTCCGTCCTCTGCCAGACCCTCCAGGCACGGCAATCTAGGCCATTCTGAGCTGCCAGGCAGCGGACTAGTGCCTCATTCGAGACACCCGCCCCCAGGCCCGGAATCCATATCGCCGCCCTTCTCAGTCTCAATCCTTCCGGATCGACCTCCACCAGGTTTGCGAGCCCCCAGGGCCTGACGTTAATCAGCTCCCTGCGAACCCACTCCCTGGTTTCTTCATCCATCATCTCGATCAGGATGTGGCTCCTCCACAGCCTAACCGAGCGTATCCGGGGAGGGGTGTATTGCCCCCCCCTGCATGATATACATGCTTATGCGGAGGTTAAGAGACCCTATGAACCGCAGCAGGTCCTCGGAAGACAGGTCTGTTTCCTGTCCTCTGAGGCCCACCACCAGTTCAGGCCCCCCCGCCGCCGCTTGTGCATAGGACCTACTCCCACCTCTCAGAGCCCCCCCGGGACGGCCCGCTTTTCGCCGGGCCGCGTGTCGGCCGCCGACCCCCGGCAGGTGCCCCAACCTGGGTGGTCTCTCCCATTTTTCTTTTCCGCTTCCCGCCTGCCATTTCCGGTGTGCCCCCTATGGAGCCCTCCGTTGACGGCGTGGCAGGATTCCTGGGCGCCGGAAGAGAGCCCGTCTGCGGTTCCGAAACCGTCACCGCGAGTCTCTTCTTCTTCGCCCTCCTTTTTTCCGCCCCACTCCTATGTCTGGGGCGGTGTAACTAGTCCTATGAAAATATGCATATTATAAAAAAAATGCGTTTTTAAATTATGATTTCGTGGAAAAAAAGTTGGCGCTAATATAATTTAAAATGGAGACAATTTATTATAAAGTTTCAATTCATGCCGAGTACTCAATTTGCCAAAAATGAGTCTTCAATATTGAAAAACGGCCGTTATGGAATGCTTCGTATACCTACCCGATCGGTATATACATAAAAGGGTAAAAAGATCTTATATAGGAAGATAGAGTTTTACGGTTTGAGGAAGCAGTTTAAATGCAGTAAAACGCCGAGTCACTTCTTTTAAAAGGGAAAAGTATACAAATCTAGCCGTTCATATATATCCGGCAAATCCCCAATTTCCGGATTTTAAATGGCAGCCGTGTTTGGGCCGGTTATCGTAGAATTTTTGCGACTTTTTTGAGGAAATTTAACTTCAATATAAACTTCCCAATTCAGGTTTCGCGATATTAGCCTCGAGTTCGCTTTTTAACCGACTTTAATGGAGATTTTCTATTTTAGCGGAGAAAAAATGAATGTAATTGGTGATTATAGTATTATGTTATCATAAATTAGATAAATATGTTGCGTAAATTCGTAATTTTCCGATGTTACTCACCCAAGTGAAAGCTTATTACGTATCGCCGGAGGTTTGAGCTTGTAACCAAGTGGGGTCAGGGCTGTACCAGAGGCGCCTCAAGAAGATCTGATCCACTGAACTGAAACTCTGTAACTTGCGTTATATTCCTAAGCGAAAGAGATGCGGACGCGAAGGGAAGCCGTGGTTACAAATCGAGGTTACTCCGTAAGTATTTCTCTACAGATGGTAGCAAAGTGTCGAATGTTCAACAGGGAATACCACAAAGTGAAAGTAAAAGTTCAAAGTATCGAAAATTCCGAACGGCGTTCGGTCTCGTTTCGCGAATCTCAGCGAATCTCGTTTCGCGCGAGATCTGGATGGAGCAAACGATCGAATGTCAAATAGAAATTGACAAATAGATGTCTCGTTTGAATGACGTGATTTTTATATCGAAATAAGGAGACTTTGTAATTTGACAGTGGATAATAGATAGGTATATCCGAATATGAATTAGCAAAATGTTGCGTTTCCAAAAAAATATATGTTAATTGTATTGAACGGCATTGCAACCTGCATTCAAAAGAACCGTGAGTATCCTTTTGAATATTTTTTCGTCGTTAACGCCCCCTATTTATTACAGCCACCGCAAGGTAAAAGTTAACGTCTACCAAATCAAATTTATTTAAATTTTATATTTATTATTATTAATAATTTATTTGACAACGTTGACAACTTCATCTTTCAAACAAGCAACTGACTAAAGTATTTTTGACTTTTTCTCCATCTTGAATGTAAAACTTACTTACTTACCCTATGGACCACTCTGTAGAGAATTTTTCAAAGAAACTTCCACAGGCTACTGTAATACTATTTACAAATCTTCTGGTCAATCATCCTGTTGGCTTCTTCAGCGTTTAACTCAAACTGATTGGTGAAATTTCAGCAAGTTTGATTTATAAACAACCGACACAAGAGGAATTCAGGAGATTCGTAAAAAGCATGTATAAA
Organism: Cylas formicarius; assembly: GCF_029955315.1. Taxonomy (NCBI): domain Eukaryota; kingdom Metazoa; phylum Arthropoda; class Insecta; order Coleoptera; family Brentidae; genus Cylas; species Cylas formicarius. Next base: position 26,739,718 of record NW_026844214.1, read on the forward strand.
ATAGATTAAAGGCAAAATTTCAAGTTTTTTGGGCGTATCACTCATTTAACATTTCTTAAGCTTCGTTATAGAACTAACAAGTTGCAAACTCATTTTTTGGCAAACTATGTAGGGTTTGCACCGGAGGATGGTAATGAAACCGATTATGAGCTGACTGTGCAACTTGCCAGTTGTGAGTGAAGCTTGGGGTAACAAACATTTATGGGCCCCAAGCTATTTTACAAATAAGGTAAGACATTTCTTATAGTCACATGAAAATCACATAAAAATGTACTTATATTGATACAAAAATACTTTAATCTTAATCTTTTGTTGCACGGGTGTAGCATAAAATATTTGTACTGATTGTTCTCTTTTCTGGTGTACAACTGTTCAAATATTATTCCTAACAGATAGTATTTCCTCCATAATTTTCTGTTATCCACATTTCCTTTTATTTGACGTACAATCCAGTGTGCCTTGTCCAAGTAAAAGCCTTTATGAATAACATTTTGTATTTTTATGACAAAGGTAACCTCTACCTTGATGCACCTTCCTAGGAGTTACCAGAGAATTTTTTTCATTAATGCCAAATATATTTATTTAGGACTTAAACAAAGGTAGGTAACACCTACCGAAAAAAAAAAGAAATACATGCTAATCCCTGAAAAACTCAAAATTTATGCCCATATTTGATGAAGGGTAGGTCCGACGATTTGGCTCATATCACCAATGAATGTAAAATCATATTTTATCCCTCTTTCTCAAATTTGATTTCTTTCATACAGGGGCTTCCGAGAAAAATGGCTGATGCCAAGCTTTTGTGCCACACTGTATAACCAAACTAATATCTAGGTCACTCGCTTGCTCCCAGAACTCTAGTCAAGTCTTTCAGTTTTACATGTATATTCGATTGCCTGCACCTTTGCATAGAGGTTTATACTGTGTAAGGCACCTTCGGCATTTCTAAAATTACATTAACATATATAATATATAATTTCAGCCGCACAGTGTAATGTACAAACAATTCTAAAAATATTAGATATGTTTGCAACTCTTAAAATTCCTGTCTTGCATATGGTCCTCAACCTTTTTTCAACCTTTCCTGATGCTTAATATTTGTTTTTGTACATCTGACGTATCTTTTTGCAATACAAAGGGTTAAATAATGTTGAAAAATACCACATTATTGCACTAAATATGCAAAATGTGAGCTACTATAAAATATTATGAGAGGTTATGTTCCTGGTCTGCATTTCAACCTACCAACTCAATGAGTTTACTACCTACAGTTAACTGAAGTCCCGTTTAAAAAAGTAACAAAATGTTAACTAATTTAGATAAATCATTTAAAATAAGTATTAAATTTGATATCCCATATAAAAATCGCTGGTTCTAACCTAAACATTCTGTTAATTTGTATATTACTCTATCACGTATAATTTTGTCTGTACGTCACACCTCAGCTGTTGGCGAGTCCGCTGTTCGAAACCACACGCGCGCCCGTGTCCGATCTCATACGAACTTTTCGACACTTGGAACATTCGACTCTCTTCCCATCGGGAACAATACAAATGGTCGAATGTTCTAATTGTCGAAAATGTGGGAATACCACAAATGGTCGAAAATCCCGAGCGGCGTTCGGTCCCGTTTCGGAAAGTCTCGATGAGTCTCGTTTTGCTAGGGACATCGATGGAGATGGTAGCAAATGAACGAATGTTCAAATGGTCGAAAATCCCGAACGGCGTTCGGGTTCGGGAGGGGTGGTGGTTTGTAACAGCCGATCCGCCAACAGCTGAGACGTGACGTTTACGTGATCGAGTGACAGAACGTTTAGGTTAGAACCAACAATTTTTATAGGGATATCAAGTTTGAAACTTATTTAAAATGATTTATCTTACTAAGTTAACATTTTATTTATTTATTTTAAACAGGAATTCAGTTAATTGTGGGAAGTAAATTCATACGGTAATGCAGAACAGGAACAGAACCCGTTAGGGAAAGTTTTTCACTTTATGTATTATTCACTCAGAAGGTGTAACGGAACGAGGTAAAATTGATTTAATATTTTATAGTAACTCACAAAAAAGGCATTTTGCATGTTTAGTGGAAAAACATCGTATTTTACCCTTTATAGGTTTAAAGGTTAATCAACATATGTATATTCGAGTTATTGCAAAAAGATATCTCAGAAGCACAGAAACAAAATATCAAGCATCAGAAAAAGTTGAAGAGAATGGTGTATTCATCTTAAGAAAGGGACAACATAATAATGAACACTTGAAGGATCAAATATAAGACAGGAGTTGCAAGCATCTATAAGAAAGGAGACTGAAAAAATATATGCAATAGACTTGCGATAAGGTAAAGAAGTTCTTAGTACGACTGAAACTATATAAGTATTAATAAATTTCAATTATGGTAACGTAATTTTAGAAATGCCGAAGGTGCCTTACTTCCTTCAATTTAGTATTTACGTTTATGCAGAGGTGGAGGCAATCGAATATATCTGTAGAACTGAGAGACTTGACTAGCGTTCTCAGAGCGAGCGAGTGACCTAGATATTAGTTTGGTTATACAGTTGGGCACAAAAGCTTGGCATGAGCCATTTTTCTCGCAAGGCTCTGTATGAAAGGATATTAGCCAATTTGTTGGACCTACCCTTCTTCAAATATAGGCATAAATTTTTTGTTTCTTTTCTGGGATTAGCAAGTATTTTATATTTATTCGGTAGACACCTTTGTATAAGTTAATAGAAACAACCAATAAATATTAAATAGCTATATATATATATATTATATATATATATATATATATATATATATATATATATATATATATATATATATATATATATATATATATATATATATATATATATATATATATATATATATATATATATATATATATATATATATATATATATATATATATATATATATATATATATATATATATATATATATATATATATATATATATATATATATATATATATATATATATATATATATATATATATTCCTGGATATCATCCGTTCGTTTGTTGAACTCCGACTGAAATCCTGCAGACGTTTCGCCAAGATCTCACTTGGCATCTTCAATGCTCGCGCTCCGAAAACACTTCGAACACTTATATTATATATAATTATATTTATTGGTGGCTTCTACTACCTAGCTTCTACCTACCGAAGAAATATAAAAGATTTGCTAATCCCAGAAAAAATCAAAATTTATGCGCATATTTGATGAACAATAGTTCAAAAAATTTGCCTAATATGACCAATCATTTTTTATCCCTGTCTGCCAAATTTGATTCCTTTCATACAGGGGCTTGTGAGAAAAAAGGCTCATGCCAAGCTTTTGTACCAAACTGTATGGCCAAACTGATATCTAAGTCACTCGCTAGCTCCCAGAACTCTAGTCAAGTCCTTCAGTTCTACAAGTATCTATAGGTATATACATAGCCTCCACCTCTGCATATTGAGTTGAAGGAAGTAAGGCACCTTCGGAATTTCTAAAATTACATTAACATAATTGAAATATATTAATAGTTTCAGTCGTACAGTATAACGTACCACACATTTCTACAAATACTTTTTATACTAATAACTTATTTACCTTGTCGCAAGTGTATTGCATACCTATATTCTTTCGGTCTCCTTTCTCTCTTACACATGCTTGCAACCCCTGTCTTGTATTTGGTCCTTCAAGTGTTCATGATTATGTCGTCCCTTCCTTAAGATGAATACACCATTCTCTTCAAACTTTCCTGGTGCTTGATATTTTGTTTCGGTGCATCTGAGATATCTTTTTGCAATAACTTGAATATACATATATTTATTAGTACATCACACTGTATGACTATATAAGTAATAATATTATTTGTTAATGAATTTTAGAAATGCCTTATTTTCTTCAACTCATAAATTTTGATTATTTTCTGGGATTAGCAAATATTTTATATTTTTTCTACCTTTGTATAAGTTAGTAGAAGCCACCAATAAATGTTAAATAACAATATATATTTAAAAAATTACTGTTAACTCCTAGTCAGGTGTATAAAGGTAGAGGTTACCTTTGTCATAAAAATACAAAATGTTATTATTATAGGCTTTTACTTGGAGAAGGCATTGTTTATAGTACGTTAACTACAAGGAAATGTGAATGTAAGAAAATTATGGCGGAAGGACTATGTTTTGGGAATAATTATTAAAATGCTTGTGCTTTAAATTTTTGTTTCAGTACAAATATTTTCTGCTACACCAATGGAACAACAAAATATGTGAGTTTAGAAGCCAGGTCCACAATACTGTAGGTTTTAAAGTATTTTTGTATCACCATAAGTACATTTTTATGTGATTCTCATGTGGATATGAGAAATGTCTCACGTTATTTGTAAAGTAGGTTAGGGGTAGTGGGCCATAAATGTGTGTTATCCCAAGAAATTTTAATTGAGTGATACACCCCAAAAACTTGAAATTTTGCCTTTAATCTATTCTATACAGAATGCTATTTACAAATCTTTTGGATTCTTCTGGCGTCGGTTGTTTATAAATCAAACTTGCCGAAGTTTAACCAATCATCAGTTTCAGATAAGCTCTGAAGAAGTGAACAGGATGATTGGCCAAACGTCAGTCACTTTTATTTCTAAACAAGCGATACAGGACGAACCAGAAGATTTGTATATAGTATTACAGTATGCCGTGGATGTTTCTTTGAAAAATTCTATAGAGAGGGGTAACTAAGTAAGTTTTAGATTCCAGACGGATAAAAAGTAAAAAATAATTTAGTAAGGTGCTTGTTTAAATGATGAAGTTATCATTTTTAAAATTTCAATAAATTTGAATTCATAGACGCCAACTTTTACCTTAGCCGGTGGCTGTAATAAATAGAGAGCGATAATGACGATAAAATATTCAGAAATATACTCACGGGTTAATAAAAAATATTCTTTTGAATGCGTGTTGCAGTACACTTAACCAATATTTTTTGGAAACAATAATTGCGCATAGGAATTCATGTGTCCTGTGCGGATTTAGCACCCGATGTACGTCCTGTATCTTTAAAATAAGTAACCTTTTGCTAATTCGATTCGGATTATTCCTACGTATTATCGACTGTCAAATTGCAAAGCCTTCCTATTTCGGTATAAAAATCACGTCATTCACACGAAACAGCTATTTGTCCTTTTCTGTTTGACATTCGACTGTCTGCTACATTTAAACATTCGACCATTTTTCTTGTTCCCGTTCAAAGTATCGAAAAGTTCGTGTGGGAGAGGGTGCTTAGACAGCCAACCTCTCTCTTTAGTAAAAACTTTGCCTTTAACCGCGTTTAATTCCCAAATTGCTTGCGATACACTAATTGCTTGGTATTTCAACAAAAGATTACATGCTCAGGGGCACTGCCATGCTATATGTAACACGAAAAAAATAACCTCAGATAATCCTCAGTCTTTACGTAACTTAGTAGATACCCATTGGGGCTTTGTTCTGGTTGTTGTTGTTAGGCCAGTTAGAAAGGGACACATTAATTAAATTTGAGTTGGAACATAAATCTACTGATATATCGCTTTATGAAAATGTCATTAGTTTCTCCAAAAATGTGGTGACACCTATGCCAATATTAATTATTCCGTGAATACTACCAAAATGGTAAATACCATGCCACAACCACTGGTTAAACAAACAAGTGCTTTTTTCGTTGAAAAATCTAAGTCTGAAAATCGAAACGAATGTCTCTTTTGCAAGAGTGATCAAGCTTTGTGTAAATGTGATTCTTCAATAAATAAATCACCCAACGATCGTTATAGTTTCTGCAAAAATCATTATCTCTGTTTGAAAGGTTTGAACGATAAGAGGGCTATCAACGTCATCAGAAGCTTTTAAATTTTAATCCGCTCACTTCTTCAAACCATTCCAATAGCTTGCATAACATTTCGAATACTTCGTTAAGTACTACACAAACAAATAATAGTACTCAGATTTTGTTTACTCAAACATCAAATGAACCTGGCCGCTTTGTCCGCTGTGGAAAAAATTGTATCAGCATGAGATACCATCCACAGTTCGATACTCCGCGTCCTATAGATGGTCTTTTGGGCTCAGACGCGTTTTCGGCATTATTGTTAAAGGACCGTATACATGCTAGAACCGTCTAGGTTGATGCTGCCAATACGTTTGTTGGTTGCCTTTTAATGGGAAAGATAGATGGTACTTTTCAATTGAAAACGTATTCGCTCTTCTCCAAGTTTTCCAACGACGGACTGAAAAATTCTCTAAGATATTTCTGGGAAATAGAAAACCTACCCAAGTGCTCAGTCTTGTCGACGGAAGATTTTGCGAAACCCATTTTCCCACCTGTGGAACTACGAAAGTAGGTACATAGTGTCCTTGCCGTTCCGTCAACCGTATAAATACTCTCCGATTAAATTAAGTTATGAGCTGACGTTGCTAATAATTCAAAAACAACGGCATTAAAAAATTGGGAGACGTTTATGACACAGATCAATTAAGGTAATGTCTTCGAAATGGGTATATTTATAAACTCGCCATTTTTCGCCAAGGGTGGTCTACGTCGACTTTCCCAAATCGAGCAGACGATCTGAGGGGGTTTAAACGTATATTTGAAGATATTTTGGACAACTCGTTAGACTCAGTAGCCATATTGAATTTAAAAGTCAATACTCTAAATTTGATTGAAGGATTTTCCTTAAAAGTCAAGGTAAATTAACCTCATCGTAACTAAAATTTTATTTTCATTTGTTGCCTTTTTTATTTCAGAACATTGTAGTTCAAAAAAGTATACCCCTGATCTAGAAAAATAGTCTATTGAATGATTAACTTTTATAAGAAATTGCTTCAATGTATTGTTTGCTTTAATCGCTGTAGATAAAGTGCTACTTTTGAACAACTTAGCCAGGTGTAAAGAAATATTAACTGTTTGTCCTAGTGAAGCCTTTTAACCTACTCGCCATTATTCCTTTGGATCTTCTCCCGACTGGTATTGCTCTTCGCCATTTTTGTAGTCGTTCATTCTGTTTACGTGTTTATAACAGATCGTACTTTGTTCTCTAAGGTTTTGATTACTCGCAATGTTATATAATCTTGATCTTATACGTTCTTGCTTGCTTTTTATAAAAACCGACTCAGGGGTAATCCAGAAGTTTTGTAAAAAGTATTACAGTAGCTTGTGGAAATTTCTTTGAAAAAAACATTATTGCTTGCTTTTGGTTACTGTCTCCTTTCTTGCCCGCTAATTGGGTATTATCTGTTGGGTCGCCTAAATAAATCAACGAACTGTCAGGAAAGAATCTCCACTTTATTTAAATAAAATAAAGCAGGGGGAAGAAATCGTACATTTGTATTTATATATAAATATGACGTTTGGAATTTGACTGTTTGTTTTCGATGTACGCCATTAGAGGAAATTATATTTACCTTACCGAAAGAGTTATTTTGCTTCGATTTCCTTGGAGAAAAGTTACCGTTTGCCAAGTTTAAACACCTCCGTGGAGGTAATGAAACGTTACATATTTTTTTATTAACAGCAACGAACGCTCGCTGAAAAAAAAAATCCTGTTCACATAGCACCGAAGAAAGTAATCTTTTTGTTACGAAAAAAATTTAGCGAACCAGTCGAAGCCGTAACATTTACCAACTCTGTTTCTGGACTGTTTACACTCTTGAATGGATTTTTCTCTGGTAGAAGAATTGATTACATGCAAGAATTTTAGTTTTATCGAATAAGATTTGATGTCCGGTTTCATGATTGTATTCGGCAACTGCTGATGAGTGGCCTTTCATGTTCATTTAACCTGAAATTGTTCTTGCTGTTACTCCAATATTCTTTGCATATGCATGGAATGTTGTTCACTTTACTACCAAAGCTCAAATACCAAAGTATCTTTTAGAAATTTAAAATATATATATAGGTTTCGAAGAGTTTTGCTACTTTGTATTATGATGTACGGGAATTATGTGAGCTGTTTACTATTGCGCAGTGCATGTGTTAGATTCATATGCTGAAGTCACCTATTGGCCGAAATAAATACTCAATTTGCAATATGATCAAAGCCAAATGAAAATGAAAAAAAAATCGTATTATTTTCACGGTGAGGGAAGTTATACCTCCGTAATTTTAAATAAATAAGTCGTGGGTTAGCTTTTTGAGATACTTAATCCAAATAAGTTCAGTGCGGCAAATGATTTTTAAAAATAATTTATTTTATTTTTTTTGCAGAAGTGAGTATCAAAGAATTTAGTCAAATATTCAAAGTGGCCACCATCTTCTTCCATGCAGTTGTAGGTCATTTGTTCAAAGACGTTCTGACATTTTCGTACATTTTTACTATTCTTTCATGCAGCAGATCTGGAGATATGCTAGCCATTCGATGTGCATGTGAATGGGTGGATATATATTATTTAAAAATTGTCTTATAAAAGTAGGCTGAGGATTAGCACGATCTTACTGGTAGGTTGATGATCTTATGCTTCGACTTCCTCGGGTATTAGGTTGTCGATTTCGTTTTCCAAAAACTGTAAATATCTACATTTCTTCGTTAAGAGTACTTGGGATAAAAATTTACCCAATTGTGCTTATGCCTTCTCCAAATATTAAGTTTTTGTGAGTGTTATGGATGAGCTTAGTCAAACCGTTTAGGCTAAAGGAACATTTGTAAAAGTCGCTTACTTCTTGAAAAAAAATTAATCGACTTGAGATAAAACTTGACTGAAACCATTAGTTAGCTTATTGTACTAACGAAATGGTAGTTAGTGGTACTGAGTTTTCTAAAATCGAAAAACTCGCAAAAATGCGGAAATTAAAAAAAATACTTTTTGTCATGCACCGTCCAATAACTTAGAAACTATTCAACATATCCGAATAATTATTTGTTTGACGTGAAGACCATATATAAGCGATGATAACTGAGGGGATATGAATTTCAAATTTTTTTGTTTTCCATTTTTTTCATGACCTTCAAATATGAAAATTTGTATTGAAATTGTCAGTAAGCGAGAATTTTTTTTATTTGGACATTTTTCGTGCTATATACTGCGAATGAAATGAAGTAAAATAAAAAACGCAGCCTTTTATCTGCAATAGTATTCGAAATATGATTTTTTGAACCGCACCATACGTTCACGCTCAACCATTCAAGCAAAAAATAATTCGATGATTAGGAAAATCAAGAAAGTATACACATAATTTCAATGAACTAATGAACATTTTTATTTCTGAATTTTTGAGTAATCAAAATATATATATTTTTTCAAAATCATTTACAAATCTTCATCCAATGATTCCGCTTGGCCTATTATATCTTGATTGTTACAGAATTTGCAATTACATTCTTCACAGCACTTTAAGCCTTGCGCTACACATTTACTTTTATTGCTGTTGCAGGTTGCATCAGAACATCGCAAAACCCGAATGCTGTTGATTTTATGTGGTACAGGATGTTGTGTCGAAAATATTGGTGTCCAGGTATTGTTCTCATTTGTCCATCCTTATTTATTTGGGTCATCAAAATTTGTATAGGGTACGCGACTGAAATAATAATTAAAAAAAACATTATAGTATTGAACTAACATATTCCCACGTTTCATAATAAATTGTATGCTTTTTAAGTGTTGTGCAAGTGCATTATAAGCTAGTGACAGTTTCCATCGCAGGTCTGTGAATTTGTTGTTAACTGAATCCGCAGACCATTTTTAAGGATAAAATATAGTTGTTCTTGCACAGGTCCACTGTTTTACTGTCCATCTGTGTCTAGAACATGAAAGGCTGTCTTCTTCTTGCCAATTTTGAAAAAATGCACTGTCATATCCCGTGAGACAATGTATCGCCAAAATATATTTTTTTCTATTTCTCTCAAACTTCCAACTATCTTCTAAACTGATAATGCCCCAATTCGATAAATAGTCTGCAAACGTGTATTTGCTCCGTAACAAAGTAATGATCCAGAAGTAAAATATAAACATTGGTTGTGATACAGGTGTTTTCAGGATTTTTAGATCCTCCTCTTATTATCAATGATTTGACTTTATCTGACAATTGCTGCATTCCTCAAAACATTGTCCACCATAACAATTAATAAGGATTATTGGCGGAGAAAGTCATTAAAAAATGGAACCTTTCGGGAGCCAGAAACTTTATATTCAGTTATGTTAAATAATTTACCACGTCTTAGTCTCTTGGTATATTTCAATGACTGGGAGATGTAATTATCAAAAACAACTGCAAATCTTCTGGCATTGGGTTTGTCACCGATACTTTTTTCGAAAACATTTGTCCTAAGTCGTTGAATGTCATAGAAGAAGTGGGTTTCAATTCCTGAATGAGTTACCATATCATCAATAATTTAAGAATATACATTTGGATATAAATCCATTTTCTCATTATTTTGTTCCAATCTATCGAAGTAATGCTCCTGGATTTTGAGAGAAATAATATCGTCGGACTGTTTATATTAACCGTGCGCTTTCGAAGCTGCCACATAAGATTCTGCGTTTTTTTTTTTTTAAACTTCCTCATATATTTTACCACATTTCTTTCTCAGCATATAGTATGAAAATTTTCCAAATAAAGTTTCTCGCTTAATGAAAATTTCAATACAAAAAAATCCAATTTTTGAAAAAAATGGAAAATAAAAATTTATCAGTTATCATCAATTATGTATGGTCTTCGAGTGAAACAAAAAATTATTCAGATATGTTGAATAATTTCGGAGTTTTTTAAGGGTGAATAATAAAAAGTAATTTTTTTGAAGTTCCCTACTAACGATTTGGGTGAGGTTTCATCTCGTTCTAAGCCGAAAAAAAAAAACTGATCATTTTTACCGCTTTTTTACCCACTAATTAGGTGTAAGACATCTCATTCTTCGGATTTAATTGTACTGAACCTCGCACTTTTATATAGTAATTATTTGTTGTGACCTTTAATAACCCTTTATATACCGGAATGAAGAAAGACAAAACCATATATATATATATATATATATATATATATATATATATATATATCACGTATTGATTCACGGATGGAAAAATGTGATGACACTATATTCCGGGATATCATCCGTTCGCTCGTTGAACTCCGACTGGAATCCTGCATCCGATTGGAATCCTGCAGACGTTTCGCCAAAATCTCACTTGGCATCTTCAATGCTCGCGCTCCGAAAACACTTCGAACACTGGGAGGTTATCGGCGGTGCGTGCGGTATTTATACTCTGCGCCGGAGATGGTAACGGTGCTGCTTGTGCGTCGGGGGAGGTGGCTCCGCCCCCCGAATTGTCGCGTTGTTAATTTCGCCCGATCGTAGTTGCGATGTCCCCGTTGGCTGCTGCGGAGAACGATAATTAAACAGCAGAGCGATGCGCAGCAGCCAACGGGGACATCGCAACTACGATCGGGCGAAATTAACAACGCGACAATTCGGGGGGCGGAGCCACCTCCCCCGCGCACAAGCAGCACCGTTACCGTTATATATATATATATATATATATATATATATATATATATATATATATATATATATATATATATATATTATGTTCCAAAAAGGTATTTTTCAATTAAAATGAGAAGATTTGATTCCATATTAATTAATATTTCTGAAATTATTTCCGTTGTGTTATACAATTGTGTGAATATCTACAAAATATTTTCCAAAGAGCGTAAAGTACAACAGACGCATACTTAAATTTAAACCAAAAGAAACAATTTCAGTCACTTGTTCAGTAAAACTCACTTTCTAGTGTCAAATTTAGAGAATCTAATATTATATTTATATTAATATTTTTATTGATTAGCAGTGTCTTTTAGAAAAATTAACTTCTAAAATTTACATTTACATTTACAAGAGATAGATCTATCGAATTCAATGAGCCAAAACCATTATTTGTGGAAGCACTATAGCTCCTTCAAATTGAACTGCTAAAAGATAGTTTCATTACCCCAAAGACAATAAAATTGAATAGCGGTACGGGTGGAATTCTTAGTCGATACTTGAGATTTCCTTGACATGGGAAGAAAGAAAAAGTATAACATCATTAAAGAGTCTATAAGTCTAAAGTTTTGGTTGCTACCGCAGAAGTACCTCAAGGGTTGACTTGAGGGTTGAGTCTTTTTCTTTTCTTTTTTTCTTTTCGTTTTTTTGATTTTCATTAACAATTAATATATTACTTTAAGCGTGCCTGGTTGTTTGTGAATAACGTTAAGATCTTTCTGGGCATTAGTGGTGTTCCGTGTACTTTCTGAAACTTAATGTTTGGCAAATGCAAAGTTCTGTCTTTTTATTGGAACAATACTCCCAGGTTGTTCGGCATGTACTCACCGGTGCGCTCTTCGAGAGGTTTGATACGTTCAGAGATCCCAATATTGTGTCTGGTACTAACTTTTATTGATAATGGCAAGGTCATTCCAATTATCTGTTAGAAACTGGTTAGGTCCGTAAAATCCTTAAACTTGTTTACCCAACATTTATAAGGAGTAAACTAGCATGTTCATTTAAAATATGATCACCTATCTACGAAAATTATACTTCTAGTTTGAAGAATGTCAGCGTAAATGCTTACAATATTTTCACTTTAAGTTATGAGTTTTTTTTTACTCCAAACTGATATGGAGTCTCCTAAGGCTAGACGGACGTGTTTATCTGTGGCCACACTGTATAAACTCGTTATAAATGTTGGGGAAACTGCCGAAACTCCGGAAAACACCTCTAAACTGAATTAATTAAGGCAGCTGGGGTTGTTGATGGTTCGGCAGTACTTACAGTCAACTCAGTTTGTTCTTGCACATTTTTTGCAGTAAACAGAAAATATACAGGGTGTATCACTAATTTTTTATGAGCAAAAGAATAAAAAATACAAATTTAATTTTTAAATGCACATGTAAGTAGCTACTACCACCAAAGTTCTTTAATTATGGCAATTACTTTTCTGTCAGTAAAGAAAGTGAATAAAATTAAATCCAAAAAATTTGAATTTTAATATTTATTGGACATGGAGACAAAACGTGAACTCAAGAAGAAGTTTGTAATTTATTTAACGCAAAATATCGAGAAAGACGCATTGCAAGATCCACAGTGAGTAAATTTTTAGAAATAGGGCATGTTAAAGATTTTTTACGGCCAGGTCGTCCAAAAAATAATGAGAACACTAGATTAAACATTTTATTAGAAGTTGAGGATAATCCCCATAGTATATCTTCTGAAGTAGTTCAACTAATGATGCTCGTCAATACACAACTTTACGTGTATTAAAAGAATAAAAGTATCATCAATTTCCCAAATGCAAATCAGATATGCCAGATAGACAGATTTGGTTTCAACAGGATGTAGCTCCGCTTCATTTTGTTCGGAAAGTGCGTGAATTAGATACCAAATAAGTTAGGGTTATGGGATTATTATGAATTATGCTTGGAATTTGACGCAGAATTCGAAAATGGATTTAAAAAAATGGTGTTTCTTTAAAAAAAAGGAAATTGATGTCGACATCTATTTTTTGACCCATCCTGTACATTTTCTATTTACTGTAAAAAAATGCTCAAGAAAAATATATCTTGGACGTGTGCGAAAATTTTTCTTAAAATCCAATTCTGATTTTTAAATGAATTTGTTACATATTTTAACCATTCACTGTATATACAAGATAGTTGAGCTTTTCATATTTCCCAAATGAAAGGAATTCCTTTTTAATCTATAATTTGTACGGGAAAGGGGCAAAGATAATTGTTTTACCCATTTAAAGGCAGTTCTTGATGAAGGCTAACCGGTTAGCTGCTGCGTAGATAATTTTTAAAAAAACCAGTTGATTCTGGTTTGAGCACTTCTTTCTATCGACGGGATTAAATTGGAATCTGTTCAATCCTGTTGCTTTCCTGTTCGAGTCCATTATTCCACGTGACAAAGCCTGACGCGGACACACTCGAATTGTCGTCGGTGTGTCGTTATTTTCGAGCAATCAAGTCGAAAATTAATTGCAGAATCATGAAGCTCGAGTAAATTAGTAAGTTTGTTAAGTTTGACTTTTTATTTAGCCGACTGGTAGCCACCTCGAGAAATGATGCAATATGGCGTGAGATATTTTATTGACAAAAGCAGATTTTAGAAGGCTCCTTGTGCTTAACTTAAATACTTTGTGACCGAAGTAGACTTTTATTTTATGATGAGATGTAGTTGTTAGTTTATGGAGTTTATAATTTCTGATTAGGAAACCCTGAGGTCTAAATCTTATCACTTGGCGAACACTAAATAGGATAAAATTGATAAACGTATGATTCGTCAAGCAATACGCTGCGAAGGAACTTATTGGAATGATTCTCAAAGAAAAGTCCCATATGTCAATGTTACTGCCGCCAAGATTATAGAAAATTTGTTTGACTTTGACAGCTACATGAACGCCCTACTTGTACTTTAATTAAAAATACCTTATACATCTGCTATTTTTTGCGATATACGAGTATTGACCAATCGTACAATATTGAACTCAAGCATTTTTAATAGACCACAGTATTGATTTGTGAGGTAACAGAGAATTACAGAAAATATCTGACTATGCAACTGAGTTCGACTCAAAAAAAGTGTGCCCATAATGTTGTTATGCGAATCTTTTTCCCTGCACAGGTCGTAATTAATAACATAGTATTTAGCAAACGCACTATTCTCGGTTGAAGTCATCATCTTACCTCGTTCATTGAAGATGGATGACCTTGTGACATTAAAATCCTTATATCTAACAACATACAGAGTGTGTGCAGGAGGATTTTAACTATAAAAACTATAATAAACCTTATATTTTGATTACAGCTGCTCTATTCTCTGCTTCTCAATCAATATGGTAGGACATTCTCTTTCAGGATTCCCAAACGTGAATTAGGACTTTTTGTCTTACAAAATAGCATCACTTCCATGAAGCATCTCAAATTTTTCAAACACAAAATTCATGCTTCTGAAAATGTGCTTGTTTCCCGCTCTTGGTATGTTATTCGTTAAGGAATCCAAAATGCTACAATCTGTAAAATCAACAACATCGATGTTCCAAGGTTTATTTACTGAGAAACATTCGACAACAACTTACGAATTCACAAAGAATTATGAAAGGGATTTTCCTTTTTTCCTTTCATTCTTAAATGTTACCTGTGCAAAGGTGCATCAAATATGTGCCTTTATAGTCCCAATGGAGACGGACTTTGTGTTTTCGCAGTTCTACCCATTAGTAATTTCAAAAAAGTATTGAGAGCGCTATTGAGAGTTAGATGAGCTTGCGAAACTATTCTCATGAAGCTATCGGTTCCAAATCTGGTCCAGATACCATTATATTGCGAAGAATGGGACAAACAAAATACTCGAAAACCGTTGTTCGCGTTGGTGGACCCTATAATAGTTTGAAACCTAAGGAAGCATTATAATAAGTATAGATTCGTGCTAGGTATGACTCCGACCGTTATAGCACTATAACTTAAACCAGAATCCCAGCTAGGTAAGAAAATCAATGTCGCTTTTACTATTGACTTGCTGAATTAAAAAAAGGGGATGCACGACACAATTAAAAACAAAATCACAATATGTAGAAATAGCATTCGCTACTATAAATGACGCATTTAGTAGAATGTCAAGTCGCAATATTCTTATACGTAGCAGCTTTAGGGACGCGAGTTTGAAAAATAATAAATTAATAGGAGGCAAATATTTCATTTTCACTAACCATGTATTACGAATAAGTTAAAAGTTAAGAATTTTAGCATAAGGAAATGGATCATTTTGCATAATTTCAAGACTGCAAACGTCACTCAAACTCCAGACACATTCCTTGTAATTTTTTTCGTCGAGAAACTTCAATTGATTGACACCTGACAATACATTTCTGCAGGGCGAGTTAAATAAAAGCCCGCCATATCCAACCCCGTGTAATCTTGATAAGCGAGTTCAACACGTAAATTTGTGCTGTATCACAATAAACAGTATGTTTCTTAAAAAACTGTAAGATATAGGTTTTATTTATTAATGCATTTTTTTCAAAACTGCACTTTTTCGGCGTCTAGCAAAAATATTTTGAAATTTTAGGAATGTATCAAGTATAATATTCGTATTTATTTTGCTATTGTCTTTTTTCAAAATATTTATTTTTTTATATAAATCTGATAAATTCGTTAAAATTTTGCCCAGACTTCGATGTATGTTGAACATAAATTTTTTTACTAAGTTTACAAAAGCCAGCGTATAATGAACAATTCACTAAAAACAAATGGATCGATGTTTTATCCTCTGTGAAAGAGCAATATAACAGTGGCTTGCCCAGGACGATCGGAATGAAACCTAAATATATTAGCGAAAATAACACGTCTAGTTTGTTGAAATCACTTGAAAATTGTAGGACCACCTAAACTTAATCTTGGTGACGTTGTACGAATAATGGTCATCCAAGTTACATAAAAGTCCAAGCGACTAACCCCGTAACTTATTTACTGGAAGACATGCGGTTATGGGTAGTTTTGGTTAGTCCAGATATTTACTTGGTAGAAAAGGTATTGCGCAAAAAAGGCAATAAAATGCCACATGATTCGTGGGTCGATATCGATGATATCCTATAACAATAAATTTAGTTTTGATTTTGTAAGCGTCCGAGACAGACATGGAACTAGTCGTCCTTTCGGATAATAGTATCCGGCAGCTCGAAGCTCAGATCGCACTCATAAAGACCTATCTCCAAGTACTGCATATACGTGCTGAAAAATGTAAAGCAAGAATCGGCTATTTTAAAAATTTGGCTCCAGGACATATTGTATAAAGTCGCAATAAAATATTTTCTGGCATTTTATTTTAAGTAAATTAATGTTAGCGACGACGCTCCTGATCAGATCTAAATTAGGTCTAAAACATCTACGAAAGAGCTCTGAATATGTCCAGATCAGAGCCAATCAGGTCCAAAACAGCTACACAACAGCTCTCGAACAGGTCTATATCATGATTAAAAAGGTCAACAACAGCTACGGAACAGGTTACCACAGGTCCGAAACAGATACGGGAAGGTAAATAGTTTCGCATCTTTTAGCAGGAATATTTATTTCGAACTAGCAAGTGGTTGGCATAAATTCCACCACAATACGATAAGCAAAATTTAAAAATAGCTTGTTGCATTTCCTAAGAAATGTTTTGGACAAATTTAATCAGCAATATGTTCAAAAAGCCATAAATATAGGGCGATGACACTTTTGGCAGTAACGTTAGATATACAGGACCTAAAGGACGCTCAAGGATTCATCGCTAAAGAAATTGCAATTTACGAAGGAAATCAAATAGCCCACTACATAATGAAGCCGCCGAGAGATTTTTTACGTTTACTCAAGCTGATAAGCGAAACGTACGTTCCCTTGATCGTTTTCACTACTGATTAGTACGGGTCTTATAGAGAATATAATCTTATCGACGCATTGATTACGCAGTTGGTTGACATTGCTGAACTAAGACGGCAAGCGAAAACAGATTTTTTTGACATCGATGATCCAATAACTATAACTACCCCGGTCATTGATCGTTAATATTGAAAAATTCCACGACAGTTGTGCGCATGTGCGCCTTACGAAACTGTATTATAATTCAATTGGTTATATGCTAAAATTCCCTAATGAAACTAACAATAAAAAGATGTGCTTTCAAAATTTGCAATTTTATTTCGACTGCCAACCTATAAAACATAATAACGCAGCAATACGAACAAATCAAAATTAATTCTCATCTGTTAAGTGATGAATTTGCCCGATAAGCAACATCGATGACCTTCCCGCGGAATACCTTATCAATCAATGGCAAACGATTGCTTCCAATAATTACAATAGCACCTCGCTCAACGATAAGGAGGACAATTTTAGGGTCAGACTTCCAAAAGATATTGTATCTAGTGACCGGCACTTGTTTCCTTTTATTATCAAAGTGCCTATACAAGTTGCCAAAAAGTCAGTGCTCTGCCCATCTTCGCAAGTAGGAACGGATCTGTATAAATTGTTCGCATATATTCCAAAACTCAGAAATGGACTGTGACTGGGAACCTGTACTAAATTCAGCAAAAATAGCTAGCGTTCTTTTTACTAGCAGGCATAAATACATGGATTTTCAACTAGAAGAATTTTCGGATTTTCTAAATTTCGACATCGAGGTGATGTACTGGAACGAAAAAGAGCATTGTGATGAGTTGTTAAAAAATTTCTTTCTTAAATTTCTTAACGTTATTGATTTATACCGAGAGGTCAATATTTAATCAATAGATAGATAGATAGATAGATAGTTTTATTCACAAAGCCCAGTATGTATACAGTGGATGTTTCGTCAGGAAACGAGTACATTATAAAGTAGTATTGAGATACATGGAATTATGTATATAAACAATATGATAACACACATTTAACAGTACAGTATAGAATAGTTACAAACGGATATACAAATAGTACAAACATATTGACAAAATGTAAAGAAAATATCACTAAACTCATCAGGGCACTCCTGTAATGTATGTTTCAAATTCTTTCAGGTCGTAGAAAGCATTGGTTGACAGAAACTTTTATGCTTGCAGGAAGCAAATTATAGTAATAAGGTCCTGCGTAATTTAGCGACTTTTTGTAGAACATGTGGTTCAGTCTTGGCTTTAGAAGGTGTTCTCTGTTTCGGGTGTTATAACCGTGGACATCCGTGTGTTTCTTGTGAGAGCCTTTATTTTTATGAACGATGATGAACAATTTAAATAAATATACGCAAGGCACTCTTAGTATTTTATACCTTATAAATATATATTTCCAGGATAGCCTCGGGGGCAGTCTGAAAATTTACCTAAGTATCCTTTTTTGCTGAATGAACACCCTCTCCGCATCACTCGCTTGTCAGCAGTTTACGATATTATATGAAATAGACGAGTATGCTGAGACGTAATAGAAAGTCAACAAGGATCTTTCAAAGAAAGAATCTCTGATTGTTAACATTGCGAAAAGCGTTTTGTTCAGTTGTTTAGTCCCACTTTAGGAAGGCAATGATGTAAGATCCGAGAAACTTTGATGTATGGTTTAATTCCACGCGTGAACCCGCAAAGCTGAACGCTAGGTTAGTCAGAGGTTTAACATACTGACCAGTGAATTCGATCGCAACTGTTTTTTCCAAATTTTTGATCAAATTGTTCTGTTTGCAAAAATCAACAAACTGTGCCACAACACAAGAAAACCTATTGATCAGCTCATAAGCTTGCCTTCCGGAGACGAAAATGGATGTGTCATCCGCGTACATAAAAACATGGCAGTTGTTATTGAGGAACTCAGGAAGGTCATTCACATACAGAAGAAAAAGTAGTGGACCTAAGATTCCTCCCTGGGGCGTGCCTAAGTTGACGTTGAACGGTTCCGTGTATATTCCATTCATTTTGACGCTTATTTCCCTGTGTTTCATATATGATGTTATCCAACTATTGATATTACCTCGAAACCCCAGGCATTCTAGTTTTTTTGCCATGATATTCAGATCTAAGGAATCGAAGGCGCGCGATAGATCAAAAAACACTCCGACAACTGTCTCACCCATGTCGAGTTTGTCGTAGATATACTGGACAAGGTCATTAATCCCCGTTTCCGTCGAGTAACCAACACGGAAACCATGTTGCACATTCGATATAATGTTTTCTTGCTCCAAAAAATGTGTCATTCTGTCGTACATGGCCTTTTCGAGTACTTTAGAGAACCAACCTGCTATTGTTATAGGCCTATAATTCTATATTAGCTCAGAGTCTCCCTTTTTGAATACAGGAATCATTTTTGCTTTTTTCAATGCCGCAGGGAACTGCCCGCAGAGAACGGAGGTATTGATAATAGTAGTTAAATATGGAGCTAGAACATCTCCACAGGTTTTTATGAGTTGTATAGGTATTTCATCGATTCCAACAGATCGCTTGTTTTTGGGTGATTGAATTAAGGTTAGTACCTCTCTATCGGTGTATGGCATGAAAAACATACTCTTTGCCTTGGTGGTTGGAAGAGTGCCACTTTCATCTTTAGTGAACATAGTATCCATCTTCGACTGCACGTGAGTGGCAAAAAATTGTCCGAATTCATTCGCTATTATGTTATCATTAATTACATTGACATTATTAACATTTATTCGTATACAGCGTTGAGTTTTTTCCTTACCCAGCTTCTCGTTGACAAGTTCCCATGTTTTTTTATTTTTGTCGTTAGAAAGACTTATTAAGTTCGAGAAGAAAGCCTTTTTTTCATCGGCGACCTGTCTGTTTACTACGTTTTTCATAATTCTGTAGTTTTTTTCACAGCTTCATTATTAGTGGTTTTGTGTCTCCGGTTAAACTCATTTAACTAACTCATTTGGTTTTTGAGTTTTTCGGAAAATGGTATAGATCCTTTAAGTTTTGTGTTTTTTTGCTGAATTGTTCTTTTAGGATGTGATACCTCAAAGCACCATAGTGTGCAACCATTTTGTTAACACGCCTCAAATCAGCGAGTTTAGTGAAAAAATGTTCCTCAAAATGAGAGAAGTTTGTGAGTTAATTGAAAGTAAAAATAATTATTGTAAGCCGGTTTTGGCATATTAGAAACTTCAAAAACATTTTTGTACGATTTTCACTGTAATCAGTTGTATTATAACAAAATTTGGCTAGGATGTATACCGATACGGTTTCGTAGATATAGTATTTTTACGTTGACGATAGGCGGAAGACAAACGTCATCTTATACCCGGACCAGAGTACACAGTAGCTTGAGGCTATCGAAATTTGTCATAGTACAAAGGGCAGCGGGAAAATCACTGACCGATCAACCACATACGAGGCAGCTATTTCTTTCGGCAAGCTAATATAGTACGACTCCTTTAGGGCATGTTTTTTCTTGGGTTAAGAATTTTTATGATAATTGTATTTATTTATTTATGTATTTATTTATATATGTATGATATTCCGCGTAATTCTATTATATTCATGCTAAAAAATTAAACCTTTAAACAAATCATTTATTTATGGCTTTTTTTTTTTTGGGTTAATACGAGCCATTTTTTGGCAAGCTAATACAGTACGACTTCTTCAAGGCATTGTTATTTGGGTTGAAAATCTTTATAATTTTATATTAAGTGAAACCTTTATACATATCATTTACTTAGTAAAAATTTCTGCTATTTAAGAATTTTTGTAATAATTGTATATATTTATTTATGTATTTATTTACATATTTATGTTATTCCGCGTAACTATTTTATGTTCGTGTTAAAAAATTAAAGCTTTAAACATAGCATTTATTTAAGTTTCTGCTGTATTTATTACGCTAATATTTGTCTACCCAGAACAAGCGTCATTAGGACTGTATTCGTTTGTATCCTGTTTTATTTCATTTAAACAACTTATTTATTTAATATAAATTTCTGCTTTATTTATTATGCTGATATTTGTCTACCCAGAAGGGCATTTTTTTTAGGGGTTAGTAAGAGTCATTAAATTTCTTCTTTCGGAAAGCTAATATAATACGACTCCCTTAGGGAGTTGTTTAGGTTAAGAATTTTTATAATAATTATAATTATAATATAAATAACCTTTAAATAAATCATTTATTTATGTATACATTTCTCCTGTATTTATTAAATTGATATTTGTCTATCCACAAAGGCGTGCGGTATTTATACTCTGCGCCGGAGATGGTAACGGTGCTGCTTGTGCGTGGGGGAGGTGGCTCCGCCCCCCGAATTGTCGCGTTGTTAATTTCGCCCGATCGTAGTTGCGATGTCCCCGTTGGCTGCTGCGCATCGCTCTACTGTTTGATTATCGTTCTCCACGTGTTGGATAAATGCAGAGCGTCGTCTCTCGTATTGAGGTGTCCGGACTTTTTTATTTCGATGGCCTCTCGTCCTAAAATCAGGAATATTAGCTATTTGTGTGCAAGTGCCGAAATCAATTTTATGGCCTGTCTGATGACGTACATATATATATATATATATATATATATATATATATATATATATATATATATATATATATATATATATATATATATATATATATATATATATCTACCAGTCCATCAGTGAAGAGGACTGGGAAGAAAACGTATTTCACGATTTGGAAAGTATCGAGGGACCAGCGCAAGACACCGCAACGGAGTGGGACCTAATTCTGCCGTGTAATACTAAATTGGAGTCGCGCAATAAAGAGATCAATAGAACAATAGACAAATTTGGGGCCAAACATGGTCTTACGGCTCAAAACAAGAGAGAAGGTGAAGTTGCCATCATGGTGCACTCCGTGGGCTTTCCTGACGTTAGTGGAAAATTAGTGCAGTCCACTAGGTGGATATTCTACCCTATCTTGAGCGAAAAATCCACTCAGTCAGAAGTGGGCGACTCAGAGATGTTCGAGGCTCTACGCAGGATCAAAATCCAAGTCATAAAACAGGATAGAACTAATATAGCGATTCTCGATAACGATGAGATCACCGGAACCATAATGACACGAATGCTGCAGTTCTTATTCTGCGATACGCCAGTACGTATTGCAAAAATTCGACGAGAACAGTACCAGCCAAGCCAGCATATAAAACGCAACAAAGAGACGAATCCGAGGAAACCCAAGGAAGATGCGCTGCTGATAGAAATGAAAGACACGAGCTTTGCGGACCTCCTTAAGGCCGTTAAAACTGCTGTAGATCCTAGCGCCATAGGCGTCGACATTGGACAACTTAGAAAAACAAGAAACGGCCAAGTCTTACTTACCGTCAGTAATGGATCCGATCGAGCTGAACTGCTAAAAAGGGAAATTGGTGAAAAGGTACCCGGAGCCACTGCACATTTGCTAAAAAGCAAAAAAGTTGTCCACGTTAAAGACATGGACGAAGTTACTACAACTGACGAGATCAAAGAGGCTGTTTCTAAGGCAACGGGCACCAACCCCAGTAATGTAGACGTAAGAGCTCTCAGACCAGCTTACGGAGGCAGGCAATTGTAAGCGAGGCGAAAGCAGAAAAACTTATCAATCTTAAGACGATAAAAATCGGCTGGACTAGTTGCCGAATTTACGAAAGGCAGAGAGAAGACCGATGCTTCAGATGCTGGGGATTAGGGCATGTCAAGTCGCAATGTAAAGGGCCAGATAGAGAAAAATTATGTCGGAAATGTGGGCACGAGGGCCACAAAGCAGATACATGCTCGAATAAACCATTCTGCCTCCAATGTAAAGCAGAGGGCCATCAAACCGGCTCCCCTAGATGCCCATCAAAAGTGCAGGCGGCGGTAGCGCCAAAGAACGCAACCGCACCCACACAATCATCAGATTCCTCCAAATAAATACCAACAAAAGTCGCGCAGCCCAAGATCTGGCGCTGGCAACCGCGATAGACATGCAAGCAGAAGTGTTGATAGTAAGCGAACCCAACAGAATCGCCATTCAGAATAGAAAGGACTGGATTAAGGATAACGAGTGCAAAGCTGCCATAAAATTCATTGGAAATAACATAGCAATTTAAAGGCAGGGTAGCGGTTCCGGATATTGCTTTATAGAAACGGTAGACTTTACCATTTATAGTTGTTATTTCTCCGGCAACGACGAGATTGATCAACTGGACGAGGCCCTATTTGAAATCGGCAGGATGGTGCAAGGCAACAACGAAAAGGCTATCATTGCTGGGGACTTTAATGCCAAATCTACGGAGTGGGGTATGACGCATACTGACGCGAGGGGCGAAATGGTCACAGAGTGGATGGCCGCCAACGGCTTAATCACTGTAAACCAGGGAAACTCGCCAACGTTTCAAAGCCAAGGCTACGGTTCGATTCTTGATCTCACCATAGTGACTGAAGGCATCAGGATGAAAATCGGACAATGGAGAGTAGTTGAAACAGAAACGTTAAGTGATCACAACTACATAACTTTTGAAGTAAAAAATAGTGACCCGACAGTGGTACGGTAAAGAGAATGCAGAGGCTGGCAAGTCAAAAAACTTGACAGAAATAAGCTTCACAATGCAATCGGGTCGCTTGGCGAAGACGGACCATCGGCAAGAGATTTCTCAGAAGAGTTGGCAACGCTGTGTGACATCTCAATGCCAAAGAAAAGGAGTTTCAGGAACAAACAGCCTGCGTACTGGTGGAACAGCGAAATAGCGGAACTTCGTAGAGACTGTATAAATAAGCGATGGAAATACACAAGAACTGTCAAACATGGCATTATTCGAGATACACCAAGAACATGGGAGGAATACAGAGAAAGCAAGATAGCGCTCAGAGACAAAATCAAGAAGGCAAAGAAAGAGTGCTGGACGCGGCTCCTTGACGACGTTGATCGTGACATCTGGGGCGATGGTTACAAAATCGCGATGAAGAGCCTTTTTGGATTTCCGCCACGACCTAACCTAAGCATGGAAGCAACAGAGAAGATCGTACGACATCTATTTCCGTGTCATGACGCGGTATCATTTGCTCGCGACGATGGTGCGAAGCCTGTAGTATTCACCGTGGATGAACTAAGCAACGCTGCTGCGAAACTTAAGAACAAGAAGGCGGCAGGCCCTGGAGGGGTCCCGGCCGAAATCCTTAAGGAGTTGGTGGCGACAAAGCCTGAATATGTTTTAGCCACCTATAATAAGCTAGCAGAAAAAAGCTGCTTTCCAGCGGAGTGGAAGGCAGCTAGGATGATCCTGCTGAGGAAAGGCGACCACACGCTGGAGAACCCATCGTCCTATAGACCAATCTGCCTGCTGGATGCAGAGGGAAAACTTTACGAGCAACTAGTGATTGCACGCCTGCACAGGGAAATTGAGCGTACTGGTGGTCTGTCGGCTAGGCAGTATGGCTTCAGGAGCGGTAGACAAACAGTTGATGCCATAGCAAGGGTTATTGAAATCTCCAACAAGGCTTCAAATTTCGCGCATGAAAATCGTAGACTGGCGGTTATAATAACTCTTGATGTCCGAAATGCCTTTAATAGTGCCTCGTGGCAATTAATCCTGGAGGAATTAAGAAAGCGCCAAATGGACGAAGGCTTAATAAACTTAATAGCGTCACACCTCTCTGACAGGGAGATCCTACTGGAGGCACAGGGACAGGCAAACGGGATCGGCTTAACAAGCGGAGTACCACAGGGCTCGGTCCTTGGACCCACACTGTGGAACGAGCTCTATGATGGGCTTTTTGCGTTGGAGATGCCAAACGGAGTGACACTAATAGGGTTTGCCGACGACATCGGCATGATTGTGGTAGCAAAGAACGAGGAGCTCCTGATGTGCAACGCAAACACGGCGCTACAGAGAGTTACGCGATGGCTCGAGCAGAGACGGTTGGCCCTAGCGCCGGAGAAAACCAAAGCAGTGTTGCTAACCAAAAAACGGAAGATAGGCCACGTTGTTTTCAATGTTATGGGGAGTGAGATTGGCTTGAGTGACGCTGTCAAATACCTGGGAGTGTGGCTTGACAGAAAGCTAAGCTTCGCTGAGCACGTAAAGCGAACTGTGCAAAAGGCAGAAAAAACGACTTCTGCGCTGTTGTGTCTAATGCCAAACATAGGTGGACCAAGATCATCCAAACGGAGACTTCTAGCGAGCGTGGTACACTCTCAGATACTGTATGGGGCCCCAGTCTGGAGCAAGATTACCGAGAATAAGAGACTAATAGCTGTGTTATCAACACTACAAAGAAAGCTATCACTGAGAGTGTGCAGCGCGTACAGAACGGTGTCCACGTAGGGAATTGGCGTAATAGCGGGGATCCCGCCGATAGCGCTACTTATAGAGGAACGGCGGCAAAGATACTCAGGAGCAACAAAAAACGAAGCACGAAATATCCTCCAAACCAGCTGGCCAAAGAAATGGGACACGGGGACCTATGGCCGATGGACACACCAGTTAATCCCGGACATACAACAGTGGATTAATCGCCCGCGTGGGGAAGTGGACTACTTTCTCACGCAGGCTCTATCGGGGCATGGTTGCTTTGGAAAATATCTGTCCGACCGAGGACGCGCCCAGACCAGTGACTGTCAGTACTGCGGCCTGTTGGACGACGTGGAGCACACACTGTTTCACAGCCACAGGTGGAAGGAACAAAGAACTATGTACTCATGTACAACAGGTACCAACTTCAACCCGCGCAACATGATGGCAAGCCTGATGGGTGAAGAAAATACGTGGAGGGAGGCGTACAGAGTGATTCGGAAAATTATCGAGACCAAGGAGAGAGATATTAGGGCAAACCGTAGTACATAGGTGGAGAACCTGGGACCGGCCCTTGTACCGAAGTAATGCGTAAGCGGTTTCCGGTACAAAGGTGCCTACGTGGTAGATAGGGTGGGTTTTTTTAGTAGGTAGGCGGCAACACCACACTCTGTGTGGTGTCTGAATCCGACACAAGGCTAGCCAATTAAACACCAGGCTAGTATCGTCTTTTGAAGATTTTTTTTTCTTAGCAAAATTAAATATATATATATATATATATATATATATATATATATATATATATATATATATATATATATATATATATATATATATATATATATATATATATATATATATATATATACACACTGTTTTTTTATTTTTTCGTCGATAACATTTCTTCTTCTCGCAATTGTAATGTTTCAAATTATTTGCCCCAAATTAATTTCAAAGCCGAGACCCTCTCGAACTGCAATTAATAAAGGCAGTTAATTAAAATATCACGGCATCGCTGCGAAAGTTTGTGTCACTGCGTTAGGAAACTCTTAAATTAACGTGATCACTGTTTACGATATTTTCTCGACAGGAACTTTCCGTAAGTTTAAAATGCAGCGCAGTAAGTTTGGACATTTCCCACATAATTTAAAGTCAACTTGATGGCAAATTTGAGAGATAACGTCGCGCTTTAATCAAAGTTACTTCACAACGTAGTAAGAGAATATAGTTGACAACCGGTGTAATAACAACTACGGAAAGAGAGAGACTTCCATATATTTATTATTTTTATTTATTTGTCTTATATTTTTAGAATGCAGTAAAAGAATATATTTGAGGATCGTATAATAGGAGTTAATAGGAAATACAAATAACTGTGTCGTTTTAATCAAATTCACTTTTAAACTTAGTAAAATAGTATAGTAAAAAGTAAATACGTTGTGGAATATTTTGTATTATTTGTTTATTTTATTTTGATATTTTCTATTTTTCAAAAGTAATAAAACAATAATTTTCTGACCAAGTATAAGTGTCTTTCAATATCTTTTTATCTTCCCCGCCCCTCACGTCTTCAGTTCACCTGCCTCTCCTGGTTTCCCCCACTCCTTGCCGCCGCCAGACTTCGTGTCCCCTTATTTCTTTAGATTGTGTTTAAAGTTAATTTTCTTTTATAGGTTATTAACAACACTTTAGATTTTTCAACTAAAACTTTCGACATTCTATTTTTGTTTCTTCCAATTCTTTTCATTCTATTAAGTAATTTGGTGGTTGGCGATTCGGATAATAATCTGATCCTCAAAAGAATAAACGAGCTCGCATGAGCTCATTTCCGGCGGGATGGAAACACTGGAATGTTGATTGGCTGTCCAAGAACTATGTATATCCGAGATGGATCCCCAATTTTTAAATAAACTAAGATTCGTTTTTGCCCTAGCTTTTAATCAATCTGTTTAGACGCGTTACGAAAAGAAGTATGGAGAGATCAAAGTCAAGCTGTTAGATTGGCCTTTTTGCATTGGTGTCGTTGTCAATCCAAAAGTTATCGCATATAGAATCAGCGGTTCTATTGGGCACCAAGATATAGTATCACCAGCTTTAGCTCAAGCTGTTGTTTCCCGTATAGAAAAGCCTGCCGACCGATGAGGGGTTCAGGTGGGGAACCGATTTGTGGAGGGGCACTAGGACAGTCGTCATAAAAAATGGCATATAAATCCAAAAGAGCTTTGTATCATTTACCTTTCAGTCAAAGCTTCCTTTCAAAGTCCCTCCTAATCCAATCAGACAGTCGATCGGTGGTTTTGTCTATGCGCAGTCAAGAAGGGGCGAAATCTTCTTCTCTCAGGAACGGATAATTACAGCGGCAGCCTCTTCAGGAAAAAGAAGATCACCTCAAATTGATTTTTTTGCCACCAGAGCTTCGAGGGTAGTGAAAGGGTATGTCTTAAGGGACCGAAGAGGTCGACAGCCACTATTGGTAGATGCTTTCAGCAGAGATTTTATCTATCGCCTAGGATCAAATTTGGAATCTAGACCACTGAAACGGGCAGACCATTACCTCAGTCCTGGAGAATTACTTTGAAGGCTTCTAAGGTGGTTGCTACTTTAGGTAATGCTTCTTCTTCCGCTTTGCTCTTCTTGCCTTTTACCTTGGCACTATTGTGTAACGAAATAAATTTCGTTACAATATGATTTCAATTAGACATCAGATTTATCGTGTTCCGTACCGCTTGTGACGTGTTTGTGAGTGACGTACACACAGTAAGTAGGTCAACCTCTATTCTGAGATACATTGTTCTCTCGGAACTGAACCTATTTTGACGGTAAGGACATAAAACGGATGCGAGGTCGAACCAGTGCTCTTTTCTTTTTGGAACGGGTACGAATTAAGACGGAAGAGATTTTTGGCGATTGGAAGAGGGCACATCGTGGTCTTGGTATTTTATAATGGTGATGTATTTGATTTTATATTTTTAATTTGGTTTGGTAATGTTAAAATTCCTTTAAACGTTCAATTTTTCAGTTTGCGACAAAAAATTTCTTTTATTTTAGAGGTTATGTCATAAGGCACATTTTCTTTGATTGTTATTTTTGGATTATTTGTGAAATAATAATCTCTTTTTATTTTCAAATGTGTTAGCCATCGACAGTTAAAAGTGTAAATTTTGAATTTATATATATTTATATATTTTATTTTGTTTACCCACCAATCGCGATACATATCTTGTGTGTGTTGTATTGCCTTCCTGCTGCAACACGCGGTATCTTTCTAGTGTCGAGGTTGGGGGCCTCTCTCTCCCTTTATTGTGCACGATATATTTTTGCTTACCTACCAATCGTGATACGTATCTGGTGTGTTGTAACGCCTTCATGCTGCAACACGTGTTTTTTTTTCTTGGTATCTAGATTAGGGGCCTCTCTTTCTCTCCTTTGCTTGTGGTAAATTGAACGCTGATACTGCCGGTTTCTTTTAGTGTAGAAAGAACATTATGTCAGGTTGCAATTTACTCGAAGGAATTCCGGATTTATTTCCATTTAAAATCCAGTCGAAGAGACACCAAACAAAGGAGGAGGTTTTTGCCAGTACTCTCAGCGAGGATACCTGCGGGTGAGTGGTTGTTTTTTTTTTAACTTTTCTGTTGTAAGAAATCATAAGTTACCACTGCTTAAACACCTGCACGTATCTCTCGATATCTGTGGTTTGAGACTCCTTCGTTTGAATAGATACCTCCTTTCGATAACATTTGAAATTTATATTTTTACTATTGTTTTAATAATCGATTAGCTTCATGTTCTTTTACTGATTATTTTTGCAGTTTTTGGTTTTGATACCTAAAATACAAGAAATTATATTTTGAATATCACCATCATAAATACCGCCCCTCCAAAGGCAACTTAATTTTGAATTATCCATTTCAGTCATTTGTTTATTTATTTATTTTTATTAATTTGATAGATTCTATTCTTAACACGCTTCATCGAATAGTGTTTTAATTTTTGTATTTGGGCTAAAAAAAGCAATTTTTGTAATGATTTTATTAATTTTAAGGTTCTGTTGTAATTTTCATTTCATTGTTAGGGTGCCTGAGCACCATAATCATTGTTGTTAATTATTTTTAATCATTAGCCGTTAGACTTTCAGTCTACTTTAAATTTAGAAAACTGATGATTTTGTACTCTTAAATTCCTCCGTTACAAGCTACTGCTGTTGCCTTGTCTTATTTGAGGTTAAATCATCCCGAACCGATAGTTCGAAGGACGCTGGGAACATTGGTGTCAGGATCTCGGGGAACTGCCGTTCTACTCTGACATAACCTAGAAATTTGTTACCCAACCAGTCGAGCGACCAGGTTGACGGAACTAGTTGCCCCGTCCTGTGACATCTGCAGCCAGTCAAGCATCAGCAGTCAAACCTCAGACAAGTAACAGGGTACTTGTGAAGGGGTGGGAATTAATTAAGTTGTAGAATCCATGCAGAATTAAATTTTAACTGTTTTATATTATCTTCTGATTCTGAGACCTTGTTTGCCTCCAAATTTTTTTGTTTTTTTTTTTGAAACAGTAGGAAGCTAGATTTGTCCTTTTCCTAACTTCCAATTTTGTTCCGTTGTATAAAAAAGGTCTGGCGCCCGACAAAGAAAAAAAAAAAAAAGGAAACAGATAACCTGAACCCCGCTCTTCCCGCTATCAATCTGAGCAGCCCAAAGGCACTCCGTTTGGTAAAGTTCTGCACCCGATACCACGGGTTAAAGAATTTTACTTTACAATTGTCAAATCTCTTATAAACTGAAATGCGGAATTTATGGGAAACTATCATTTACAATTTAACTGAACTTTACGTTATAATCTTTAAGTTGTCGTTTTTGTTGCATTTTCGCATTTTTGACCCTCAACACTTGGACAAGTCACGGACCAAATATAAAAACAATGTCGGTAAAAAGGCGAAATTATTACAATTTGTGTACCATTTAACTTTATTAAATTTGCAGCGTCGTTTTTATGCGAGCCGAGGCAACCAAATAAACCGAACGGCTTTATCGACACATATAAACTCGAGACATTTTTTTCCATCGGAATAAAGGAACTTAATAAAACGATAATAAAACATTTATTTACCGAGCGGTAAATTTGGTTTTGGTTTTATAGTTTAGGCACGACTTTTGCTCGCGACCCATATTTTAATTTGGAATTTGTTTCATCAAATAACGTATTTTTTAACGTCGGTAATGTGTTCTGGATACTTTTAAGTTTTTCAGATACAGGACATTTTTCAAAATGTTCCGTTATGAGACTCCCCTCTTATCTCTATTATACTTAAAGTTATCGATAAGGTAAAATAACATTCTTATAGAATATTATTTTTAGAATGCAGTGTGTAAATAATTTTAGCAAAATACAGTAAAAATAAAACACCTACTGTTGTGTTGAAGATGAACCCTGGAACATGGTGATGGTAAGTGTCCCATAGGTCCCAACAGATTTGTTAGATGGCTTCTGTGAACTCCAGAACTCTTAATTTTAGATTTTGGTTGTATACAAAATAAAATATGTAAAATTCAATATCATCAATGTATAAATTGTTAATAATCTTAATAAAAATAATTATTCGTAAAATATCGATAATTTAAACTCCATCTCGAAGACATGCCACTTTTATCTCGGTATCACCTTTATTTTAGGTGCCGGATATCCGTTTTTCCTAATGGTCTCCTGGTGGCAATTGCAAAATTTGCAAAAACGCGTGGAACCTGGAAATTTTTATTAATTTTTTTCAAAATCCAATGTACTGCTAATTCGCACAATATGTAGAAACATAGTATTCGCCGTTATAATAATAGATTTTTGGTAAACATCGTTGGGTCAAATGGCGGCTGGAATGTGCCAACATCAAATGCGACAATTTCATCTGGTCGTTAGGTAGGTGGAGTCAGAATTGCAAACATAAAACGGAAATGTCGTTATTTTCGAAACTATTTGGTGAAACGTTTTTAACTAACGAAGACAAATAACCAGCTTCATCGCTTTGTATTAAAAACCGTTTCGGTTACTTCATGTCTATCCAAACGAGGTAATATAGAAAAGTGGCAAGAATACCTCGAAGGATTTTTACAGTGTAGAAGATACATCTGAAATAGAATAACGTCTAGAGCCACCACATCTCAGAGAAAAAAAAAATAAAAAACAGAAATAAAAACGCCAGAAAGTAAGGTACTGTTGTTCTATAAAATTTTGAGCGCAACAGCAACACCAAAGAACTGACATATCAACATAACAATTCCAACTTTTAAATTCAAGTAAATGACGTCATCATCACCCTAATAGAAAGGGAAGATGACGCTAATATAGTAAAGGCAATATAAAAATTTAGTAAAAAGTACCGGAATGCTTAAATATATCCAAAACGGCCAAAGTTGAAACGATAAGATTGAATACCTGGGGGTTTTTCCAAAATGCTAACAGCAATGTTGTGTGATTTACCCATTTTAAGTAACTGGTCATAATTTTCTTATTTTAAATTTTTCAAATATAAATTCAATTCAAATATTTCAAAATGTTGTTTCAATTAGTTAACGAGCTACGGCAACACCGCTTTTTTTTGTTAAAAGTACTGGAATGATTAAATATATACAAAAATCCAAAGCAATGCTGCAAGATTTTGCGATGATATTTATAATTCGGATATCCTTTCACTGATACACTTCTATATCACAACAAAAACAAATTGAGTATTCCATTTAAAATAACAAATTTATGATGTGTAACTTAAAAGCGGTAAATCTGACAACATTGCTGTTAGATTTTTTTCTTAGAATTTCAAGACCCCGTATTACAGGCAGAAGGTGTTTCCGGAGATATGTTTATATAGGAAACAAGGGTTTATTTTTGACGAGCCATAAGTATGTTTGTAATTATTTCTGAACACCTTATATAATGTTAAAATTTGTAGTTCGAGTAAAATTTAAGTTATTTTTCAAAGCTTGCGGAACAGGGTTTATCCGAAACGTCATTTGTTAGTTATAGGTTTTTATCGTATATTCGAATTTGCCGCATTTATCGATTTCAGTTTAAGCGGAATCACCATTTCTAAATTGCGACGGGGCTAAACGTTTTTTGTGACGGGATTATCCGCAAAATGGAGATTTTATAGAATGCGGTGGATTATTTTTGTTTTCTGCTTAAAGATATAAGATATAAAAATTTACATGTCGACATCCATATAACCAGGTATCTTCGGGAAACAAAACCATTTTTGAGGTACATAGTGCAAAAAATAAGTAGTCGTTTTTGAGCAACGTTTTTCTAGCTTTAATAAAAATTAAAAAAAATAAACAAAAGGTTATCATTCAAATCAGGACTGCTTTATTGTTAGCCGATAAATCCTAGTCGTAGGGTTGTTTCATGTTATTTAAGACTAGTTGATATTTTTCGTCCTCTCTCTCCTCCTAAACTGTTTTTAACATTGTTTCTTAAGATTTTTTTATATGTGATCAATGATGTTTTGAATGTATGAAAGAACCGCAGTGGCAAATGTGGGATTGGCTTTAGGACTCATTTTCTGTGGGCGGTTGTGGTGAATTGTATTTTGTAAGGGAACATTCACATACGTCTATTGTTGAAATTAGAAATTAGAAAAAAGTAGATGTTAGGTAGTATAATTCTGGATCCAGTGGGTGTATGTGAGTAAGTTCTCTGTAAACTAAATGTCCAATATTAAGTTGCCCTATTTTCCAATTTAAAACATTTTTAAGGATGTTTTTGGGAACAAAAGGGTTTCACCCACTAATCAGTTATTAACACTTAGTAGTAAGATATTACTACATCGTTGGTTATTTTCCTTTAGTGCAATGTTTATCTTGAAAAATTTATTAATATTCTCAAGCATTCTTTTAGAAACATACGATAATATACATAGCGTACGGCAAGGTACAGTGCATTATTAATTTTCTGCTCATCTACTTAGTCTGGGTTTTTTGTTAGTTAGCTGACGACTGTTCAAGCTTAGTTTCTTGACACAGTTATCAAACTCGTGCAGAGAGACACTGCTTCTACAGCTCGATAGCTGGTGAAATTTTTTTGAATGTCCAAAAAACAAGTGTATTCAAATTCCCACAATCCGAAAAAAACCTTGAGAAAATCAAACTCAAATATGCAGAGCTATTGTTTCCTAGTAGAAAAACTAAAAACTGTTTTAAATAAAAAATGCGTGATAAATTTCTACTATGCTCACGTATATTCGAGACTACTAAATGGTTTTCTCTATTTCTCTCTTTTTTCTCTTATCGTAAGTCATGCTATATCTATTTCAAATCGTAAAAGAAAGTTCTGAGGAGTATTACTTGAGTGTTAGCGACACGCGAAAACATTTTTCAGTGTAAGTGACTGTATTGAGCTCCAAACAGAAATGAGGTCAGTTTGTGACTGTTATGTAGTTAACGGCCTTCCTTTGAACAAAATACATTTGATACTTTTCAATTATGATGTTGAGGGAACTGCTATTTAGAGGTGTACATCTTCCAAGGACCTCGGCATTGACTTGACTCCAACTTCTTTAAGGCCCACATTGGAAATGTATACAAGGATGTTACCAAAACAATGGGATTTATTTTCCGCAATAACAAAGAATTTAGTAATATTCTTGTTCTTAAAACACTAGCTCATTAGATCCACGGTCGAGTAGCGTGCGAGAATTTTGTCTCCGAATCAATTTAAGTATATGGAGCAACTGGAGAGTATACACAGAGAATTTGTTAAGTTTCTTGCTTCTGAAATCGAAGGGATGTTTCCGGCCAAGGGTACTGACCAGTTATTACTTTTGGAAAGATTTAATATACCGTTGCTAAATTGCCTACCAATTTTCATTAATAATTAATTAATAATATTTAACCTATTGTCGCATCAGGTGTCTAGGATTCCTCAATCAAAATTTCTACTATAACTATCATGTTATGTGTATACGACCATAATGTGTGCTTATCTTTGTTTCGCCAAATTAAATATCTATGTTTTTTTTTTAATTTATTAATTTTTCTGTTGGAACACGGTTGTGCTCAAAAAATCTATTCATATATAAGAAAGGAGTAAACTACCTGAATCGGCCAAATTGTAATGTAAAACTAATAAACACGTGTCGTGTCGAAAATGGCCGGACATGGTCATTATTTCGAGTAATATACAATAAATTCTCTATTATTGGAAAAAATGCATGTTTTGTACAAAACTGGCGAAAAATTAAAAAAAAACTAACCAAACCTAACCAAAAAATGAAAAATAAACACATTTGGATTTTTTTTGCGCCCCTTAGTAATAACTATCAAAATCAAAGTTTCTCCAGTGTACAATCTACTAGACTGTTACTAAAAGCGGAATTGTTTGCCATTATTCATATAAATGTAGAACATCGGCCCATCGACCCCTATCGAGCTTAAAGTCCACCCACCCGAAAGAGCTTTCGCTTACCTCCAATATTACGTCGAAAATTAAGGTTCCTGTAATTTTAACGAAGTAATTTACCATTAAGCGGCCACTAAGGGAGTTGCGGCAGTCAGTTACAGCGCGAAATCTTTCTGCACTTAAGCGAAGTGACAAATTTCGCCGACGTGACGTGAAGATTAAAAGGGCAACAGCTAACCCATAAATTCCCGATCTATAGGAAATTGTTTAAACTGTGACATGGGACTTTTTGCGCCAAGATAGAAGATGAATTCCGGTTTGAGGTCAAAGAGTCGAAGGAATGTTAAATTGGTTTAACACTCACTTTTTCCTTGAAGATTTTTATGGGACCTGGGCCCATTTTGATAAAGTGCTGCAAAAAAGCTTCATCATGTTGAAAGAACATCTTCAAGTGAGTACGTATGGAAATATTCTCTGACCAATTGGTCAGATCATTTGTAGGAAAATTTAAATAATTAAACGTGACTTTTATTTGATAAAAATCCATTTAACACAAATAAAATAGAACAAAAAATCTTTCAGATTTTCATAGTTATTGGTTTATGATGGCTGTTCCGGCAACACCGTGCGTTTATCAAATACAGAATATTACAATACTCCAACGTTTATATATATATGGGGTAGTAATATATTCTTAATTATCTTTATTACAGGGTTATAAATTTGAATTTCACAAGACAGAGCCATTAAAATCCAATTGTTCATTAAGTAATAGATAGATAGATAGAATCGGAACTTCAATTTATATATTTATATGCTCTTTTATGTTCTGTAATGCTTTTCTTGAATGTTCCTTGCTATTTGTCTGATATAAATTTAGGAACATGATCCACATTTTAACATGTAGAATCCGGATTTTTAAGTTTTTCGTGATTTAGTTTTATTGTTTTTAAAAATTTTCCTATGGTGTTTTTGGTTTCAAAAGCAATCTTGAGACCAAATTTAGATAGATATTTCTACATTTTCTTGCTAGGTTCCTCTATGTGTTTTATTGTTTTATAAATTGTGAGATCGGTGTGTAATATGTGACGGATAGAGTTCAGAGTTATTTATAATTGTTTTTTAGTTATAATCTTATCTATAATTGCCTTATAATATTTTGAGTTCTTTTTCAATTTTTCCCGTGCAAAGTGATATATTAAGTCTTTGGAAAAAAGAGTAAAAGGCAGCTATTTTGTTTGTGTAAGAATTATTTGAGTTACTCTGTCCGGCTGTGAGAGTTTATGGTAAATGGAAAAATCTAATTTGTTCTGTAATTTAGATGTAGTTAGGTCCAGAAAGTTAAAAGTGTTATCTAGTTCCGCCTCTATGAACTAAATGACTGTCTCTGTTAAATCCGAACATTTTTTGCTCTAAAAGGAACTATATTAACGTGTCACTTATAGTACCTGCCAAACATTGGTAGAAAATCTATGATGAAAGTTGGATCATCGAAAAACTCTCCGATTGTGTTGTGAGTATCATCTTTAGTTTTTTCTTTTCAAAATGGTGCCTTATAACATACAATTTTGTCAAAAAAAATGTTGATGGTTGAGAATCCACTGCTAAACTGGAAAACTCTTCGGGTCTTAAATTTTGTACTTTTAAATAATGGTTCTTGTATTTGGTCATTCAATCAAATTCATTCAATTTCATTTACTTACATTACAGGACTGGAAAATAACGGCAAAGCTTTTTCTTTTCACAGTAATTTATAGAAAAATGTAGGTGTGAAGATAACAAAAAAACATTTCAATAAACGTACAATTGTTTCGGCAATTTTGGTGACAAATAAAAACTTTACAGATAATGTGAGCAACAAACACTATAAATGTCAAACTAACAACAAAATAACAATCTTATCAACTTATCAAAGCTTACTTTTTAATGATGAAGAAATAATATGTGCGCGCTAAACAGTGTATTTTTGAATTTCATTTTGCTGGAAAACGATGCATCCTAGCGACATCATTCAAGTGTACCTTTTTCGCGAAACAGAACACAACTTCCCGATTTTATAAGAAATGTCTGTTCGGAAGTATTAATAAAAAACTATTTTCAGATCTATTCGTTTTAGGGCCTGGGGTTCCGACACGGAGGATGAAGATCTTCTACAGTGGTCGAAACTTCCTATAAATAATATAATTAAAATATCAGATAAAGTTTTAGACTGTTTAATTTTAGGAACAAGTGCTATCACATCTATTAAAATTATCTCTACGGTCAAAAATGAACAGTGTTTCAACCGCCAAAACTTCAATAACACGTGCTGAATCTGAATTATCTGGCTGTGCAATGAATGTTACACAAAGGTTAAAATACAAACATCTGATATAGTCCTGCATATTCAAGGAATGCATTATATTATAGTTGAATCTTAATGTAAACAACGCTGTGGTTAATGATTGATGTTATATCATTAAGTACACGGCACGGTAGGAGGTAATTATCTCCAATTGGATAGTATCGCTGTTCAATAAGCAGGGAAGTTAAAGATGTTAGCAAGTGTTTTGAAAAAAAATGTCTTTGTGGTTCAGGAAACTTCTTCTCTTTAACTTAATTTTAATTAAAGAAGAAAATATTTCTATTTCAAATGATTTCGGAATAAAATAAAATAAAAATTAGAAAAACTTTTAATTGAGTATTATATGATTCATGTTGTTTTAAAGTTAAGGGCTGCTAGTGAGCTTCGTAAAACAAAAGCGCGAGCTGTTGGCTGTTGTGGGACCATCCATTTGCATTCTCGTTTAGTTTCATAAAGTTGAACAACCTAATTTTTCAAATGAAATTTAATGTCGGTCTCAGCGTGACTTTATGATGATCGCAAACAAAATTTCTTTGAATGTCATTGAAAAGTTTTATAGCATTCATAAGTATCAGATAAATTTTAAACTTCAGTGGTCCGTTCCACTTTTTTTTTTTAAATTTTTGTTTGTTTTGTTTGTAGTAGTTAATTTACATCAGTTTTCATATTCGTATAATAATTAATAAACATAAAATCAAAGGACCGACTCAGATTCAATTTAAAAATTAAAAATTATTTAATTTAATTTATTTATTATTTATTTTATTTAATTAATTAATTTAATAAATTAATTAATTTAATTATTTATTTAATTTTAATTTAATTAATAAATTCAAAAGATCAAATATTATTTAAATGTAACGAGAAACGAAATACAAAGGAAAATAAGTTTTCTGGTTAATTTAAAATAATAGAAATTCTTGAAAATAAGAAAGTTTTTGTTCTTGTTCTTCATGTTAAAGAATTAAGAATACCCGTTTCTGTTACAGAATCGTGTACTTAGTTGCTGTAACCGAAACATCTATCTTTCAACCATTTGAAATCCCGGACAAATGTTTGATTTAACAACTATTAGTAAGGAGTTTACTACTCTAAAGATATCTGCAAATAATTTGAAACAAGCACTTGAACAATATGAAAATAGTGCGGGTTATAAAAAGGAATTTCAAAATTCTTTTCAGGTAATGCCTACACTCGAAGAAAAAATTCAATCACAATTTTTGCAAATTGACCCACTGTTGGTGAAATCAAAAGGATATAAGGAGAAACGTGGATTTGTAAATGGGTTAGGCTCATTTAAAAAATTAGTAACAGAAAACCTAGACAGTGATGATGATGAACGTTACGACAACCTTCTAAAAACGCTCTATAAAAACCAGAAGGAAATTAAATCTATTCTTAAAGATCAAACATCAATTTTAGAAATCTCGATTCAATGTCAAATGATTGATAACATTTTCGAAAGCCTAGAAAACGCAATAACTTTTGCAAAATTGAATATTCTTCATAATTCTATTGCAGAACCTATAGATTTACTAAAAGGATTAAATATTATTAAAAAATATTTAAATAAAAATTATAAATTAATCTATGAACCAGAATTGGAAAATTTACTATACTTCGAAAAATTGGTAATTGCAAAAAGTTATTTTAAACCTGATAAACTGATTTTTATTATTTTATTATAGAAATTCCAATTACCGAAAAGGAACGCTATTATTATTTTCAACTATTCCCACTTCCGGTAAAAAACGTAAAAACTTATCCATCGATATTTCCATCTACGAAATTCCTTGTTCTAAATGAGCAAAAATACATACTGACTAATGATCCGTGCTACGAGATAACTGAATCCGAATTTTTGCGAAAAAATAAGAACCCAGCAACTGTCGACGTAAGTTCACCCTGTGAAGTACAGTTATTGAAATATAAAATGAATGAAATTTTAAACTAAAAAAAACTGCCAGAAACACATTTCCTATTAATTGCCCCAACGGAATTAGTCGCTGAACAAAAATTTGGGCAAGAGAAAAAATGTATCCCGCTTGTAGGACCCTATATCGTGGAATTTACCCCAGATTGCGAAGTAAAACTAGACCAGCAAAGTCATCCCTTATGTTGTTGCCACACCTACTATTCTAAATCTCCTCCAGATAGATTCAGTTTTGCCAAACAGGAAAATCTCTGCTTAAAGATTGAATTCTGCCAATGCTTGCTTCAAAATTATACCTTGCAAAATTTGCAAGATTGCTTCACTTTTTGACCAAATATTAATGTCTCCCAGAGCAGTATCTAAAATACAAACATCATCTTCTAAAGGCAGATCAAGCCCCCACAAATGAATTCTCAACAATATAATGCATGTCCGAGACGTCCATAGCAGTTTCGGTCCATCCACGTCCTCCATAGTTTTACGGCTCAAATTCATGTTCTCGATGGTTCGGATTTTACTGGACAGAGGGAGTCAAGCCAGTCTAATCACTAAAAGTTTGTGCTATCACGCGGCATCTCCTTTCTAAAATCCTCGATCTCTTTCTCCAGTCTTGGAGGTAATCCGTCTAAAGTGTAAGGTCAGATGTGTTGCTCGATGGAAAAGACAGTGTAAAGTGTAACTACAGAATCTTTTATACTATCCAGGATTTATTCAAACATGCCTAGTATAACCTTCATCTACCAAACTTAAAATTAACTGATCCTGAACTAAAATGACCTGGCGAAATAGATATGTTACTGAAGAGGTTTCAAACAATTCTTTGAAGTGGAAAATATTTCAGACAGTTCCGAGATTGCTGAAATGTCCCCAAATGATACCGTATGCGAAAATATCTACCGTTCTATAACAACTCGAACTTCTTCTGGCCGCTATATGGTCAATCTTCCTTTCAACTTATCAGGTACTAAATTTTTGACTGAATTTGGCTACATTGACACTGGTCAAATGTCTATTACATGAGCCAGCCTCCGATTTTTGTCGCACCTTGATATTCCACACCATTGCATCACAAAACATGAGAGCGTCATCACTAAGCTCAGAGTGGTCTACGATACATCTGCTTCTCCTTTCCTGTCGGAAAAGATACTTAATGAATTGTTATTTATCGGTCGTAAACTTAAAAACGATATTCTACAAATTTTGCCCCGCTTTGGCTTACACAATATCTCTTTCATTGCGGATATAAAACAGATGTACAGACAAATTTTGGTCAATCCTTCTCATCGTGACTTTCAACGAATTTTTGGAAAGTTTTCTCCAGACGCCTATGTAATGAATACTGTCACTTTTTAATTTAGATTATTTCGTTCTAATTTTGAGGAGGAACCGCCATTTGATCGTCACGAAACCACGAGGAAAAGGAGTTAGTGGATTCCTATTCTCGTTTTGCCGATTAATAAACCTTCAGTATATTGCATTTAATAGTCAATAAAAGAGAAATGGAGTTTTATTTGTTATTATAGTTAAATCCAATGTTATCATGCGGATCCACATTTCGCTAATTATATGAATTTAATCAGAATATACAGAGACTCAGAAAATTACGTGCAATTACAAACATACCCCCGAAGAAATGAAAAGTAGTTTTATAATTTTACGTAGTGTTGTGACATTATTTTCGCAAGAAAACAAAATTACATTGGTTATTTCGTTAATTTAATTAATACCAAACTCAATTTTATCTTATTAGTAACCATATTAAATAGATCAATTTATTTTTCAACTCCTTTGTATAATTGTATACTATGCAACAAGTGCGGTAAGCGGCCTTTGACTCACAATTTTATTTGACACGAGCGGAGCGCGCGTTTAATAAACGAGTAAGTTAAAAATGTTACCGAACGTGTTGCATTATACTTTTTATACGACCGTTAGTTTTTGGGTACATTTTCGCAAAACAAAAATACATTCAGTGAGTTATCTCACTAGCGAAGATCCAAGAATGCTGACCCAGCAGAGTCCTATTTCTACATATAAAAACGTAGTTTAACGGAGTCAAGAACAGTTCTGTCTAGATATGTTATTGTAACAGACCATTTTAAAATGGTTGTAAATTTAAATAAAATTTTTAAAAAAGGCAACGGTCGTCCCGAGTAGTTAATTGGCGCAGTCGTAGTAGGATTTCCAGAAATTGACTAGCGCACCGCATCACGAAGTCGATTTTTCGTATCATCGATTAATTGGAAATCAGACCTATTGGTGATTAGTGTTTGACAGAGTGGATTTCTGAAAATCGAACCCCAGTCTATCGAAGACCTGTACAGAACACGATCATCGGAAACTAGAAACCATATCGTCTAGTTTCGCAAGGATAAGAATTTTTGTGAAGACCAATATCGCCGATCGAAGTCTTGTTCTTATAGAAGGGATGACCAGAACCGCCTCCTACCTAGTACTGTAAGTTGCAATTATTTGTTAATGTCGGAACTTGACGAAATAATTGATAATATTGAAACGTTAGCCTTCGATTTAAGTAATAATACACCTTCAACCAGCTCAGGTCAGAAAAATTATTTCGCAACAAATTTGGAAACTATTTTTGAAAAACATAATTTAGAATCAGACAGTCAATTTAGTGAATCTCTTATAAGTATGGCTACCTTTAAATCTGAATATCTCAACTGCGTCCCAGAATTCGATGGGAACCCAAACGATTTATCTAGATACCTATCTATTTGTCAAACTTTTATTGATAAATTTTATAATGGTAGAGAACCTAACTCTTTCGAAAATATTTACTTGTTGAATTGTCTAATTAGTAAATTGAAAGGAAATGCAAAAGTCGTGATCAATCTTCAAACATCCAGTACTTGGAATGATTTAAAAAATATTTTGTATAGAAATTTCGCGGACCAAAGAGACGATTCATGTCTTAACAGAGATTTAGTGATGCTCCGCCCACAGCCAAATGAAAAACCGACTCAATTTTACGATCGAGTTTTGCATATCCTAAATTTGATTTGTTCATTTATTGATACGCATAAAACGACTAATGAAGCAAAACAAATAAAACGTAAACTCTATAACGACCTTGCTTTGAAAACATTTTTGTCCGGCTTAAAAGAACCTATTGGTACAACCATTAGATGTATGCAACCTGATAGCCTGTCGAAAGCCTTAACATTTGTAATGGAAGAAAGTAACACGCAATATTTTCAAAATATGATCAAAGTAGTTCAAAATCAGCCACCTCAGAATTTAAAAGATAATTACCAGCATTTCCAAAATTTTCTTTCCAAAGAAAATATGCAATTTAATGGGCGTAACCCAAATCATTTTAGACATCAGCAACAAGCATTTCCCACCGGTCCAATTGATATTAGGCCAGTTTATAGACCCCCGCAAAAATACTATACAAATTCACAAGTTTTTGGCAGACCACAGAATGTCTTTAGACCCAACCAAATTAAAAATCTACCTCCACCTATGCCTATGTCTGTGTCTACGCGCAACAGTGGCAGACCAAATTTCAATAACCAAAATAATTTCAAAAATAATCCTATTTCAAGCACATCTCAAAAACCGCAAAAAATGGAAGTCGAGGAGGTGTACAACACGAAACTCGGTCAATTCGATCAATCTAATCAATTTGATCAATGTTATTATGACCCATATTATCCTGACTATTATTCATATTGTAACAGTCATTATCAGCAAAATAATCCAGAGTATTTTGTACCTTTGGAACAACCCACAATTCAGTCTGATAAGTTGCAAACTAAATTTTTTCAGTCGGTACCCACTACGTCATTATCTGAAAATGATAACGAGTTAAGTGGAAATGGAAATTTTACGGAAGCTGCGCAATTAGACAAGAAAACTTAACACCCACGCATATTTCTTTAAATATGTCAAATTTAAGCGAATTACCTTTTATTATTTTTCCCGAGCACAACTTTAAGATATTGATAGATTCCGGATCAACAAAATGATTTATAAGACCTGATTTAGCACAGAAATTCTATCCAAATTGCATTCGCTATGACCCATTTATTGTTTCTACATGTTACCAAAAATCCGCCCACAAATATAGTTCTTTGAAATCAAAATTTTATCTCTTCAATTTTCATAATTATTTCGACGGTTTGATCGGAACCGATAATTTAAAATTACTGCAAGCCAGTCTAAACTTTGAAAAATCTTATCTGATCACTCCATATACAGAAATAAAATTATCTTTTCACCAAACAAGACAAAACAATTTAAATTTTATAACTATTGCCCCTCGCTGCGAACAAATTATTAATATAAAAACTACAATTAAGAATGGAGAAGTAATTATTCCACACCAAAAAATTAATAAATGTGAGATTCCTGAATGCTTGACTATAGCGCGAAATGGAAAGGCCCTTACCTCCATTTTAAATAATACTTGCGATCCCATTACTTTAGATTTTTCTGAACCAGTCACAGTTGAAAAATTTTGCAAAAAAGAAATTGAAAATATTAATTTAAATCATTTTGATGATAGCCCCCAAAAATTAGATGTGTCGCAAATAAGATCTAATCACTTAAATGCAGAAAAAAAATCTGAAATTTTTAAGCTTTGTTCTAAATTTTCCGATATTTTTTATCAAGAAGGAACGCCTCTTACTTTCACCATTAAAATCAAACACCACATTCGCACAACCGATGAGGTGCCGGTTTATACAAAAACCTACCGTTACCCCTTCATTCATAAAAAGGAAGTAGAATCGCAAATAAATAAGATGTCTCAAAATAAAATTCGACCTAGTAACTCGCTATGGTCATCTCCTATATGGGTGGTACCCAAAAAGATTCATGCTTCTGGCAAACAGAAGTGGAGGGTAGTCGTCGATTATAGGAAATTAAACGAAAAAAGTTTGGATGATAAATACCGTCTCCCCAACATTACGGACTTACTAGAAAAACTTGGCAAATGCCAGTATTTTACGACACTCGATTTGGCAAGTGGTTTTCATCAAATCGAGGTAAACGAACCTGACATACCAAAAACTGCCTTCAGCACAGAAAACGGTCACTATGAGTTCTTACGCATGCCGTTTGGACTAAAAAATAG
Source organism: Cylas formicarius (assembly GCF_029955315.1). Classification (NCBI taxonomy): domain Eukaryota; kingdom Metazoa; phylum Arthropoda; class Insecta; order Coleoptera; family Brentidae; genus Cylas; species Cylas formicarius. The sequence continues at coordinate 26,784,142 of NW_026844214.1, forward strand.
CCCCGCAACATTCCAACGCGTTATGGACAATATTCTACGAGGAATAACAACCGAAAAATGTGCAGTCTATCTGGACGATATAATAATTTTCTCTAGTTGTCTTCAATAACACATTGCTAAATTAACCGATGTATTTATTCGTCTAAGGGAAGCCAACTTTAAAATACAGCTCGATAAGTCGGAATTTCTCAGGAAAGCGGTTGCCTATCTTGGTCATATCGTAACACCCGACGGCGTGAAACCAAATCCTGACAAAATGACAGCAATTCAAAATTATCCAATCCCCACTACCACAAAACAAATAAAAGGTTTCTTAGGCCTTTTAGGTTATTACCGCCGCTTTATTGATAACTTTTCACAATTGGCAAAACCGCTAACAAAATGTCTAAAAAAGGGTGCTAAAATAATTCACAATCAAGAATTTTTGTCTTGTTTCGGAACCTGTAAAAATGTACTGACTAACGAACCAATACTTCAATACCCAGATTTTAGTAAACCGTTCAACCTTACAACAGACGCCAGCAATGTAGCTCTAGGAGCAATTCTATCACAGGGCACAATTGGGAAAGATCTTCCTATTGCACCATTGAGCGAGAACTTTTGGCTATAGTTTGGGCCACGAAACATTTTCGCCCTTACCTGTTTGGTCGTAAATTCAATATCATTACAGACCATGTCCCTCTTCAGTGGCTTATGTCCCTAAAAGACCCTTCTTCTAAATTATTAAGATGGCGTATTGGTATTGGTATTGGTATTAAAGGGGGGCGCCCTCGCGGGCGTCCAAGCACTTAGGCCACCAGATGGGCCCGTTGTGTCCCCAGGCCGCTCTAGAGGGCGTCCAGAATGCCGCCCCTCCTGTAGAAGGTCAGCAACTCCTTTAGCCCAATACCGTGCACTGAGTCCGGATCGATCAGGGCCGTTCCGAAGACTCCCAATCTTGCCCATGTCAAGGCAGGGCACTCGGTGAGCAGATGATACGGGGTCTCTTCCCCTTCCATGCACCACCTACACTCCGGGTCGTCTCCAATGCCTAGCAAGCAGAGATGCCTCCTAAGCCAGCAATGTCCTGTGTAGGCCCCTGTTAGTGCTCTACACTCCCTCCTGGTCAGTCTAAGCAGCTCCCTGGTCCGAGGAAGGGCGGGCCCATCCATCATAAGCCTCGCCTGCCTCATTCCCGGAGCAACTCTCCAGCCCCCCACGGCCCGGTCTCTCGCCCAGGCTTCGAGAGCTCCCCGCCTCACACACGGGGCGATCCCCAAGCGGGGCTCTGGCCCTATATGCCTATGCGAGGAGCCCTCCCTGGCTAAGGCGTCCGCTGCCTCATTGCCCCGGACACCGGTGTGACCCGGGACCCAGACCAACGTGACCTTTCTCTCCTCAGCCACCCTCCTCAGTACCCCTTTGCACTCCTTTATCAACAAGGAGCGCGTACGCACTGACTTCAGCGCCATGAGTGCAGCCCTACTATCCGAGCAGAAGAAGACTCTCCTGCTTCCGTAGTTGAGCCGAAGCACCTCTCTGGCCGCCATCAATAAAGCGAAAATTTCCGCCTGAAACACAGTGCAGTACTGACCCAGAGGGACCGACAAGCTTGATCCCGTTGTCTCGCAGTACGCTCCAGCTCCGGCCAGATCTCCCATTCTGGACCCGTCAGTGTACCAGACAAGTCCATCCCAGGAGCCGACTCTGCCCTCTCTTCAATCTTCCCTTGATGGAAAGAGAAAGGTCAATTTATCAAAGAAGGTCATCTCGGGGATCATGACGTCACTCGGCATGCCCATGACTCCGCGATCCCCGCGACAGCCCTCTAAAATGTCGTACGGACCCCGATTGAAGGTTCCCTCCCTCCAGAGCCCGCAACTCGCCAGCCTCACAGCTGTCCTGGCCGCCTCCATCTGCACCCGATCCGCCAGAGAGGGCAGCCCCACCAGAGCCTCCAGGGCCCTCGTGGGCGCCGTTCTCATGGCGCCCGTTATGCAGAGGCAAGCCAATCTCTGCAGTCTGTCAAGAACTAGCCTTGCTCCCGCTCTTTTGGTCCCTGGCCACCATGCCACTGCCCCATGCGTGAGCATAGGCACCACCATGGTACCGTAGATCCACTGCATGATCTTCGGCCCCAGGCCCCAAGTGCCCCCTTCCGCTCTCCGGCACGCCCACAGAGCTCCAAAGGCCGACCTGGTCCTTGATCTTATATTTTCCTGGAAGGTCAACTTAGAGTCCAACCATACGCCCAAGTACTTGACACTTCCGCTTGCAGAAAGAGGCACCCCATCCATCGAAATGTTGAGGTTGCACTCCATCTTCCTTTTCCTAGTGAAGATGACCATCTCCACCTTGCTAGGATTGACAGCCAACTTGCTGTCCAGGCACCATTGTGAGAATCTTGCCAATGCCCCGTTCAGGAGCCCCTGCATCCTCCTCACGTCCGTCCCCTGCGTCATTATCACAAGGTCGTCTGCATATGCCTGAGCATAGACCCCGTGTTCTTCCCTCAGAATATGCAATATCTCGTTCACCACCAGGCACCACAGGAATGGGGACAAGACCCCGCCCTGTGGACAACCCCGTGATGAACCGATGGAGACCTGCTCCCCACCCAGTCTTTCCTCGACCCTCCTGTCGGTTAGCATGGAGCGGATCCACCTTACAATGGCCATCCCCACTCCAGTACTCTCCACCGCCCTGCAGATCGAGTACAGGGCCGTGTTATTGAAAGCCCCTTCGATGTCAGCGAACACGCACACCGACAGCCATCCCGAGCCCATACCCTCCTCCAACCTGGAAATCAGATGGTGAAGAGCTGAGCCCACAGACCCGCCAATTCGGTACGCATGCTGAGCTGGCTCTAAAGGGGCCTCCAGCTCCACCCAGTCCCTCAGATACCGGTCCACCAGCCTCTCCAGAGTCTTCATAATGAAGCTGGTGAGGCAAACAGGCCGGTACGACTTCGGGTCTGTGTAGTCACTCTTCCCTACCTTGGGAATGAACACTACCCTGCTGTGTCTCCACAGCTCGGGCACGTACCCCCTCGCAATGGAGGCCCTGAACAGGTCCATCAGCGGGCTGGTCAGGAGACCTCCGTCCCTTTGCAGCAGAGCCGGAAATACTCCATCCCCGCCCGCCGACTTGAAGGGGCCAAAGCTGTCAATAGCCCACCTCAGCCTACTATGGGTAACCACCCTCCTTGCCGTGGCGTAGTCGCCTCCAAGACGACCCCCGGCTTCAATATTCCCCCCTGTGTCCGGATCAGCGGACCCTGGGAAGTGCGTGTTCAGCAACTGTTGTAGTGTGTCCGCTGGTCCCGCTGTGTAGCCACCGCCGGTCCTGCGGACCACCCCCAGTCTTCCCGCAGGGTCACTTCTGAGTACCCTAAGGAGCCTAGCCGCGTCCGGGGTATTCATTATTCCGTCGCAGTAGCCCCTCCAGGCCCTCCTCTGTGATGCCCGTAGTTCTTTTTTGTACTGTCTGCGGACCTCCCTATAGAGATCCCAGTCCGCACCTTGGCTGCTGCTCCTCGCTGTATTGAACAGCCTCCGCACTTTCCTCCTGAGACGCTCCAGGGAAGAGCTCCACCAAGGAGTCCTTCCCGCCCTATGCTCCTCTGTCTCAGGGCAACTATTCTCGAACGCCCGCATCATAGCGGAGCTGACTCGGTCGGCGGCCTCGTCAATCTCCTCCATCGTGCGGTGTTTCCTTGGTAAGCCCCCTAGGCGCCAAGCAAGTTCCTCTCTATAGAGTTCCCAGTTTGTTGCCCGGGGGTTCCTATATCTAACGGGTTCCCGAACACCCATCTCCAACCCAAAGGTGATGTATCTATGGTCCGACATAGAGTCTTCCCCACAGACACACCACCCAGTTATTTCCGGGAGCAGAGCCCTGGTACAAAGTGTTAAATCTAGACCGAGATCCGACCCGTCGTGAAAAACGTGGGTTCTACCCCTCTGTTGGCCACCTGCAGCCCTGCAGAGGCCATGAACTCCACGAGGTCTCCCCCCCTTCTATTCGTTGCCGCGCTGCCCCACAAAACGTGGTGAGCATTGCTGTCACAGCCAATCAAAAGAGGAAGATTCGCCTCCTTGCAGTAGGAGACCAAGTCACTGATCTCCTGCGGAGGACAGCTGCGGTCGCCTGGAAAGTACGCAGAGGCGACCACTACCTCCCTCACGCCGTCCCGAGTGGGGGATCTGACCAGAATTGGAACCAGGTCCCTGGACGCCTGATCCCTTAGGAAAAAGGCCTCCAGCCCCATGGTTAGAATACAGGCCCTGGGACCGCCCTCTAAGGAGTCGACACTATGCAGCATCGATCCTCCCAGAGATAAGCCCCTAACCCTTGATTTTACAATCCAGGGCTCTTGGATCAGTACAATAGATGTACCGCCCTCCGAAATTTTCCTGCATAAGTGGGCCGTTGCAGCCCTGCTGTGTTGCAGGTTAATCTGTAATATCCCCGTGAAGATGTTATTGCGGGAATACCACCTGCGGGTCACGATGCTAGCCTCAGCCCGAATCCGAGCCCGAGGTAGCACCTCCCTCCGCTTCCGCTTCCTGACTGGTGGACCCTGATGGGATTCCCCGGTCAACTTCCATCTGAGATACCTCTTCGGTTCTCGCTTCCTCGGAGGGCCCTCCGGAAGTCTCCTCCACAGAAGCCGTGGGCGCCGCCTCTCTGACAGGCCCGCCAACCTTCATAGACGAGCCCTCCTCACCCCCGCGGCCACCTCATCCCCCTGCGGCCTCGGCGCCTCCAGGTTCACTTTTACCTGTTTCGCCAGGCAGAAGAGAAGTGAGCCCTTAGCCGTGATGGCGCTTGCCGATTTCTCTTCCACGCCCACCACCAACCTTGTGCCCCTTACATCCTCCGTCCTCTGCCAGACCCTCCAGGCACGGCAATCTAGGCCATTCTGAGCTGCCAGGCAGCGGACTAGTGCTTCATTCGAGACACCCGCCCCCAGGCCCGGAATCCATATCGCCGCCCTTCTCAGTCTCAATCCTTCCGGATCGACCTCCACCAGGTTTGCGAGCCCCCAGGGCCTGACGTTAATCAGCTCCCTGCGAACCCACTCCCTGGTTTCTTCATCCATCATCCCGATCAGGATGTGGCTCCTCCACAGCCTAACCGAGCGTATCCGGGGAGGGGTGTATTGCCCCCCCTGCATGATATACATGTTTATGCGGAGGTTAAGAGACCCTATGAACCGCAGCAGGTCCTCGGAAGACAGGTCAGTTTCCTGTCCTCTGAGGCCCACCACCAGTTCAGGCCCCCCCGCCGCCGCTTGTGCATAGGACCGAGCCCCCCTCTCAGAGCCCCCCCGGGACGGCCCGCCTTTCCCGGGCCTAGCTTTCGCCGGGCCACGTGTCGGCCGCCGACCCCCGGCAGGTGCCCCAACCTGGGTGGTCTCTCCCATTTTTCTTTTCCGCTTCCCGCCTGCCGTTTCCGGTGTGCCCCCTATGGAGCCCTCCGTTGACGGCGTGGCAGGATTCCTGGGCGCCGGAAGAGAGCCCGTCTACGGTTCCGAAACCGTCACCGCGAGTCTCTTCTTCTTCGCCCTCCTTTTTTCCGCCCCACTCCTATGTCTGGGGCGGTGTGTCATCGAGGTGGTGTTCCCGGTTTGTACCGAGCCCTCCACCCCGCTGGCGACCTGGGGATCCTGTTCGGATCGCCCTTGGAGGGGGCCTTCCTGAGGACGCCCCTGCTTGCTGGAGCCCCCCTGGGTCCCCTCCTCCTTCTTCATTACTTGGCATTTCATTTTTGGTTCCATAAAGGTCCCACGAGTAGCTAGGGAAACATAACGGTCCACCTCTGCAGAGCCCCGCATGCAGAGGTAAGGCTTCCTTCCCCGAGATGCGCCCGGTGCCTCGGGGTTGGGATCGGTAGAGACTGATCTTCTATTCAGCCATGCATCCCCTAGGCCCGACCCCCCACCGTAGGATTTAGGATTTTTATTGAGGTTTACTCCTCTTGGTCCAAATGGTGAGGAACTACGAGGAAGACCCAATAATCGGGATACCCATTTTCGAAACCGCAGTGAACTACGGTGCCAACGCAAGTTATTATTTCTAAAGTTTTACATTCCCCGGCAAAATCAAAAATCACCATTTCTTTTGAAAAGAAAAGACGATTTTTAGTACAGCTTTCCGAAAACAATTTCAAAAATGATGTAATTAACTTTGTCAAAGAGTTTGTAGTCCCCGAAAAGCTTTACTATCTCTATTTCGAGAACCCGCAATTTTATGAACCGTTTTGTGAAGTGATAAGAAAAACTTTTAAGTATCCATCTTTTCGTTTTAAGAGATGTACCATTAAATTACTAGATGTAACAAATAAAAACGACATTCCTGAAATAATAAAAAATTATCACGAGAGCAAAACTAATCATCGCGGTATAGACGAAACTGAAATAAAAATCAAAGCACGATATTATTGGCCAAATCTCAAAAAATCAATACAAACCTATATCAATCAATGCGAAATTTGCCAAACAACCAAATATGAAAGGCACCCAGTAAATATCAAAATGAATATAACGCCGACCGTATCTCGTCCTTTTGAAATCATATTTTTAGATACATACGCTTTAGAACAAAGTAAATTCTTAACTATATGTGATAGTTTTTCAAAATATGCGCAAGCCTATTGTTTAAAATCTGCCGCAGCTACCGAGATAGCTGATAACTTAATAAACCTTTTCTCTCACCACGGTATACCAAAACAAATAATTGTTGATAATGGTACCAAGTTTAAAATTACAGAGTTACTAAGCTGAATGGTCATATAACTTCTGATGACCCCATTGATCAAAAACTGGACCAGTTACTATTAAGTAATTACGTAAGTGAACATAAAGAAAAATCAAAATTACTATATTCAAAAATCAATCAAGATCTAATCGAAAATAAAACAAAAATAATTGAAAAACGAAACGAAACCCGTGACAGTCCGGACCTGTTTCAAGCCAACCAACAGGTGTATATACGAAAACATGAACGCAAAAAACTTGGAGATAAATTCTCAAAATCCACTGAAATTATATCCGCGAACCCAGAGCGACGTACGGTAGCAACAGGTAAGCAAGCAAAATTACATATGGACAATCGAAAAAAACCGCTTAGAAACATGTACAGTTTTGATTAATTTCCATTAACACTAGGTTTTACATTTCAGGCTTGTTGGCTTCACTTGTGGCCTTTATGATGAAATAACTTTAAGAAAATTGGACAACAACCTTGGAATAATGCCAGTAAAATTGGGAAATGCAAAATCAATCGAATACACTTACAGTTTAATCCATTATTTTGATTTAAATACTAAATATTGGAAACTAATAAATTATATCTAAAAAACGAAAATGTCTCAAAAATAATATCCAGCCACCCGGGATATTACAATGATAGTCAAAATTATATTAAACTTCTAAACATTTTGGAATCTAGGATTGAAAATAAAATTATAGAAATCCTTCCGCATCAAAAAAGATCTAAGAGAGGGCTAATAAATGCACTCGGATCTGTTTTTAAGCCTATTACAGGAAATCTTGACGCATCTGACGGCGAGCATTATGAACAGCTTATTAAAAACTTGCAGCGCAACGAAAATGAGTTAGCCGAAGGCATTCAAAAACAAAATTCTTTATCCCTTAACATTCTTATAAAATTTAACCAGACTTTGCAGAAAATGTATCAAAATGACAAATACTTAGAGTCAAAGATCAATCAAATAGCTTTTATTGTTCAAAAGTCAGCCTATAGGGAGAACGCACTAATTATTAAAGATATTTTGATACAAATGATCAACACCTATGAAGTAATTTTATCAATTTTACAAGACTTAGAAAATTCAATAACTTTCTCAAAATTGAAAATTATTCACCCAAGTATAATTAAGATTAACAACTTATTTAAAGAACTTATTTTGCAAACCAAAGTTGGAAAAAACCAAATGTAACGTTAGAAAACACTTTTATTTTTGAGAAATTAATTACTATTGACTGTTTTATTTTGAATAATAAAATCAATTACCTTTTGAGAATACCAATGACTAATCGAATAATTTTCGATTACTTTCATCTCTACTCAATCCCCATAAGACACGAGAGTTTGTTTAGGGTTGTTTTACCGCGTGTAAAATATTTAATAAAAAGTGAATTGCAACATGCATACTATAATGGGCCCTGCAAGGAGGCTACTAAAGGTCTATTCGTCTGCACCCAACAAGAAATCAAGAATAACGCCAACAGCAATCCTTGCGAAATAGCCTTATTGATCACAAATCCACAAATCACAAATTGTCACAAAACACAACTCAAAATCACCCAGCTAATAGTTAATCACCTAGAAAATTCCAATCAATGGATTTTAGTAGTCCCAGATGTACAGAGCATTAAACTTAAATGCAACGCTCAGGATGAGATTCAGAATCTTCATGGGACATACCAAGCCAAAAATCCAAGAGGATGCCTCGTCAAAATTGATCATCACAGAATAATTAGTGATGTCAGATCAATTAACCTTAGTACTCAGCCAATATTATTTCCTGATCTGCCAGATATTCCAACACAACAAAGCCAGATGGATTTAACTGTCAAATTAAATGAAGTTAAGTTAGATGAACTAACTCTTTTAAGGAATGAAATTCAGTTAAATTACGCACTTCTGAAGTTCTCGGAGTTTTACAAATATCCGAGCATATGGACCATCCTTGTATACATGGTCATAATCAGTTTGTGTCTATTTATTTGCTATAGAAGATTGTTACAGCCAAGATGCACCAAATCCAGCAAGAAACAGCAGCAAGAAGTGGAAGAACCTAAGGATCCAAAATGTGTTCAACTACCCCTCTTGACGTTATAGTTGAAGCTTACGGGGGAGGAGTTATCTCACTAGTGAAGATCCAAGAATGCTGACCCAGCAGAGTCCTATTTCTACATATAAAAACGTAGTTTAACGGAGTCAAGAACAGTTCTGTCTAGATATGTTATTGTAACAGACCATTTTAAAACGGTTGTAAATTTAAATAAACTTTTTAAAAAAGCCAACGGTCGTCCCGAGTAGTTAATTAGTGACATGACCGTCAAAATTGACAAACGTCAAAATTCAAGGCGTGGGAAATATCTCCAAAAACAACCGATTGCTCCCAAACCCGTGCGGTAAAATCCCGGATACAAATGCGGTAAACGGCATTTGAGTCACAAGTTTATTTGACACGAGCGGAGTTCGTGTTTAATAAATGAGTAAGTTAAAAAGTTTACCGAACGTGTTGCATAATATAATTTTTCTACGACCGTTAGTTTTTCGCAAAACAACAAGAATACATTCACTGACATGACTGTCAGAATTGACAAACGTCAAAACTCAAACCGTGGGAAATATCTCCGTATTTTACAGACGGGAGTCGAAAAAATACTTAATTATACACCGACTTAGCGAGCGGAAAGCGTCACTTTATAATGTAAGTTTCTTGTCCCCCAGATCCGAGCCCCTTCGGGATATTACCGCACGGATTTGGGAGCCATCGGATGTTTTCGGAGATTTTACCGCACGGTTTGAATTTAGGTGTTTGTCAATTCTGACTGTCATGTCAGTGAATGTGTTACTTGCGAAAATGTACGCAAAAATCAACAGTCGTAGAAAAATTATAGTATGCAACACGTTTGATAAAAATTATTTGTTTGTTATTTAACTATTAAGCGTTCGTTCAGCTCGTGGCAGATACGCTCGTTGCATAATATACTTTTCACATTTTTTGAATTTGTGTCTGAAATAATTTTTGGCTCTACCAAATTCAGAAATTTTACCCATTTAAAAGTGTCTAATAATTTTTACAGTTACAGTAAATCAAACAGGAATACATTCTAGGAATTACTATACCGGGTGATGCAGCAAATAATTGTCTAAGGGATCCGTAATGTTATTTCTATCTTAAATCTACCTGTGTAAATTGCTACTTTAATATTGTTCAATATGATTGAATCTTTGGAAAGGCATTTAACTAGAATGAACAACTAAGTTGTGCGTCCTCAGTCCCTCCAGTAAACAATTAAAGTTGTGTGCAAAGCTAATTAACATTCTAGCAAAGTTCGTTTCTATAACCCCGGTTTGCTCAAGTTTCCCGTTCTGAGTTTCATTTAGTTCGTCGATTGACGCCATTTTATATCATTTTCGCACAATTACGTCGAATATAGACAAAACGACAAGTTATTTGCATTCTGCTCGCTTGTTTGAATAACAAACGTACATGGGAAAACACTTTCGGAGCTACTCAGATCTGTTTATATTTGTACCAGGCCAACCCCCGAAAGGACAGCAGGGAGAATTTTGGATCGACGTGATATCTCTTAAAGCAATTCTTATGGAAGCTTTCTACGTTACCAACATATTTCGACCAAACGAAAGCAATAAACAATACTTTATCGGATATTATTATTCGATTTTTCTTTAACAATTGACTGTTTCAGCTGGAAACTTTATAAAATGTATTGATAAAAATATACGCCACTGACTTTAATTCAATTTCGATACTTCAGAAAACTATTTTATTCTATGTCCATTTATCGCAAAAATATTTTTCAACATTTCAAAAATATTTGCTAACAATTCAACTAAGAATTACTTAAAACCTACAATTTGGACGTAATGCTTTATTCGAATGTGAATCATTTTGTATCTATCTGTCTAATACTGAAGTTCCGTAACATGAATAGCTATACGAATATCGAGATGATCGACATGCACATTATTTATGAACTGATTTATGACTTGATGGCAACGAATTAGAATTCAGTCAGTTTTACACCGAAAGGTTTCCCAATCGTATTCCTACTGAGGAACAGAACAGCAAGAAGAGTACAGCTGGAATAGGATGACCTGAACATAATTGAAGAACAAATACTGATCGATTGTCTTTATTTGTTGTTTACAGGACGTTTCGGGTAGATTATCACTACCCGTTCTCAAGTGCAGAGATATTTTAATTCTAAGGCTTCGAGCCTTATATAATAGACTACAGCGTTCAACCAATCAGTGCAGTCAAGCGTGAGTGTTTCCATTGTTTTGACCTTTTGAGTTCCTATATTCTTCAACTCTAATTTTTAAAGGTATTTTTTTTCTCCAATATATGACTCCCCACATTCACAGGGTAATTGGTAGATACGCAATTTTCAAGAAATGTAATAAGAAATTTTCATAATAACTACTTATGGTGTGATGAAAATGCACTTGCAATATTTGAGGGTCACTTTCAACATCAATTCTCGTTCAATGTTGGAATTGCGGGCGACTGCCTAATTGCCTACCAGGAAGACTTACCGGAGAGCTGTATCGCAACGCCAAATGAGGTCTTGGGGAAATGTCTTCCGGATTCCAGTCGGAGTTACTAACCAAAACTAACAATTCTATGGATCTACATTTTTTCAAAGGACTACAATTATCCTATACATTCGTTGCCTCTTACTGGGAAGAATTGTCACTACACTGTTGTGGTATTTTATAATATACTACCCAAAAATATAAAATGTTTAACTCCTCCAACGAAATTCAGGTTGTGTATGTATCTCTATTTTTTTCAGTGTTATTTTGTAATATATGCTTTCTTATTTTTACGTATTTCAAACTGTGAAAACATGTATATGTGTCGAAACAAAAGCATCTGTCTCTCCCTTACTCAAAATTTGACCGGACATCCTGTTCTAAATCCCGAATACAAATTAATGTCGTAGATACTGGAATCTAAATTTTCATAGGATGGCAAGCATGTGGCGATTGTCGCTCATATACCCTTCCCTACATTCCGATGTATTAACTTTTGAATTTATGGTTATTTCTCCGGTATAAGAAAATGTGTTTGATTCATACTTGGGATACATCTTACACATTTACAATTTCGATTTCAACTTGTGACAATAAATTGTTCCTACTGCGTTCCTACTGGTTGTTGATGAATCGGACTTGCTGACGTTTCGCCAATCGTTCAGTCGGCTATATTAGTGAAAGATGAAAACCTGAGTCGCGGTTAAGGTTGTTGGATTGTTTTGAAGTTTCTGTGAATTATGGAATGTTACTTTGGTCTAATAAGATTTGATATGTACTTTCATGTTCGATAACTTCTGAAGAGTTTATTTGTAGTAGTTTTAAGGCTCTTTCATGTTTTTTGAGCCCAGTGATTGTCTTTGATGGATCGAAGATATTGAGAGGTTTTTGGACAAGTGGGGTTGCTTTCAATCTCATTTTCTTTATAAGGTTTTGGTGAGGTATATTTTCCAATAGAAAGCTTAATATGTAGTGTGGAATTATGTTGGGTTCGATTTTTTATGACTAATAATATCGAAGAATGGGAGGTTATTATTAGTTTCTAGTTCAATAATAAAACATATATTAGGGTGAATAGAGTTTAAATGGTTAAGAAAAAGGGAATCTTGATCATGATTTAAAAAAAAAATAATAGAATTTGTTTTGTACCTTTTTGCTTGATACAGCGGGAGCTTGTCGAACATGGGCACTCTACATTTGGGTAATATAAGAGTTAATCATGTAGCAATAAATACGAAGCAGAATTGAAAAGGTCAAATCTAAATGCAGCAAAATGAGCCATCACATAACACTACGCACCAAGGTAGGACTCCTGTGCTCCTATGCGTTTCAATATTTGGGAAACAGGTTTCGTATCTTGCAATCTGTCCTGCAAGCAATAGGAAAAAAAATGAAACCTTGGTGTGGGTAGACGCATTTCATAAAAACGGATAGGAATTATGAGAAGAAAGAAGTTAACAAAAAATCTGTGAACAAAATGGTAAGCAGTATTTAGAGTCACTACTATGTGACTTTAGGAAACGTATTTCCAGAAGAGTAGTGTGTTTCGGTTACTTCCACATCCATGTCTCCTCGTCCGATTCCTAATCAAGCAAAGAAATTACAGATTCCTGGCCAAACTTGCGCCGCTCATCTACAGATGGGAGTCCAAATAAAATTACATATCTATCTGTCCATTTTGTACATCTATTCATCGCAGTAAATTGTAAGGGTTATTTATGCCTGACAATTAGAGCAAAACTCGGCCTCTAACCCTACATTTTTTTTATTTATCTCGAAATCTTTTAAGTCAAAAGAGTTAGAAGCAATCAAAACGTAATCATTTAAACTGAAAACACAATACTATTTAATATATTTTCATCCACACATGCTTACCTGAGGACAGAAAGTAAGTGGACGGGAAGAAAACAAAACGCGAACATCACCACCACCGCCACCAACATTTTTGCCGCCTTCCTTCGTGATCGCAGTTGCCCTTCGGTGCTGGTATTCATGTTCATGGCAAACATATTTCCCCCTCCCTGGCCGGATCTGACAGATCCCGTGTGACTATCTGAAAACAAAATCTATTTAAATTATTGTATATACTGCAATTATGTCGCTAAAACCGACAGACGGCGATGATGACAATGAAGGGGCTCTAATTAAGTGGACTTCAAGTAGCACTTGCGACTATTCTGCAACTTTGCAATTAAGCTTGCTCCACTATATGTACATTCTTCTTGTATATTAAGGAGAAAAAAATAGGTTAAACGACTTAAATGTTCCGAGTTTGGGAGATCGTTTTTAGAAACATTTATTAAAACAGAAAGCGAAATAAGGTTTTATTTGGACTAGCGGATACAGAGGCTGGAATAATTAAGAGCACTTTTACAACATAACAAGCACATATATAACGGCTTTTAAGCAAAGTCACTTAGCTATGGGCGTCGTCTACTATTCTGGGTATATAACTAACGCGCGCAAAATAAACCTCGACGATGAGTATTTGGAAAATAGTCCAAAAGCAAAGGATTGCTAATATGAAGAAGGGTACAATTAAAAAAAATGTTTTAGTTGTTGCTATTCCAGGACGATATACAGTGGTAGTCAATGAAATAGAGCCATTTCAATATAATATATGTTGTGGCGAATAAACTTTTAGTATCGGATTTAAGTTAGAAAACAAATTTTATTACATCTAATTAGTAAAGTAAAAAATTTATAAAAAATCTAACCTAACATTTCTACTATTTAAATATTTAACAAATGAATAATTAAAAAATAAAAAATATCTGCCCACAAAAATAGAACCTTTCAAGAAATAAACACAATACAACATCAACAAATATTTATAAACTGATGAAATTACATACAAACATTTTTAATACCTAATAATTAGTTTTATTATTTTTATTATTTTTTTACGTACTGCTTCCCATTGTGCCTCCACTATGCTTACCAAAAGGTACGTCCAAAGATTGGTGTGGATTTACGAAAGTAAATCCACACCATTGTCACAAAAAAATCTTTCGCTATTCTAGAATTATGTTTTGGATCATTATCGTGTTGATACTTACATATTAACGGCATGTGAACCTCTGCAAATAGTAACAAGATGTCCAGAAGACTATGACCATGTCCATTTTGATTCAACGCCTCTTTTATTCACTAAATTGGTCCTATACTATACCAAAAAAAGCTCCCCATAACTTCAGACCACCCTCTTCATGTTTAACAGTTTTGATGATGTTTTGGGTAATAGTTCCTTTTTATCATTTGTAAAGGGTGTTTTTTTTCGATGTATAGAACTTTAAGTTGGCATTACTGTTCAAGATGGCGACCGATTTAACAGCTGTCAAGAGATTTATTCTCAGATTGGTTTGGCAATTCATCATGAATAGACTCACGCCTGAACAACGCTTGCAAATAGTGCAATTTTATTTAGAAAATAATGGTTCTATGCGGAATACGTATCGCGCACTATGTCCATTTTATCGTCGACAAAATCGTCCATCAGAGCAGTTACTTCGATTAACCATGGAACGTTTTCGCACCACATTTACTCTTATTGATAACTT